>NW_027660488.1:0-12500 GCF_963280865.1 Gymnoscopelus braueri | reverse complement strand
TACCTCCTACCGGGGAAACTCCCCCTGTCAGGTGATAAGAAGCTACGTCCTACCGGGGAAACTCCCCCCTGTCAGGTGATAAGAAGCTACCTCCTACCGGGGAAACTCCCCCCTGTCAGGTGATAAGAAGCGGCCTGCACACTCCTCATGCACTGAAGGAAGCATGAGCTCAGTTCTGGGCTCTCCGTAGGCTGGCAGAGGGAGAGTAGCGCCCAGGATTACATAGGTAATTGGCACTGTGTGAAAAAATGGTTTACAAAATTGTGGGATAAAAAAAAGGGAAAAAGAGAAAATCAGTGCTATTGAACAGCCTTTACGTCTGTGTGTGGGTTTTACAAATATTGAACCAATGAAATGTATTAAAAAGCGCTTCTGACTAAACCTCCTAACTCCATTGGATCCTCAAACTGTCAGTCAAACCTCCTAACATTCTAATCAATGAATGACAAAACAACTATCTCTACATGAATGGTCAAAACCTCCTAACTCCACTTGAGCTGTATGTGGTAAAGTGATGATAATATAATGTATTTAATATAATAATAATATAATATAATGTATTTAATATAATAATAATATAATATAATGTATTTAATATAATAATAATATAATATAATGTATTTAACATAATAATAATATAATATAATGTATTTAATATTATAATAATATAATATAATGTATTTAATATAATTAATAATATAATATAATGTATTTAATATAATAATAATATAATATAATGTATTTAATATAATAATAATATAATATAATGTATTTAATATAATAATAATATAATATAATGTATTTAATATAATAATAATATAATATAATGTATTTAATATAATAATAACAATAATAATAATAATAATAATAATAATAATATATAATGTATTTGGGTAAAGTGATGATAATAATAATAATAATAATAATAATAATAATAAATAATGTATTTGGGTAAAGTGATGATAATATAATGTATTTAATATAATAATAATAATAATAATAATAATAATAATAATAATAATAATAATAATAGTAATAATATAATATAATGTAAAGTTTTTGTTTGTTTTTTCATTTCCTGAAAAGTTTATGAATTATTTTTGACATAGTTGGTTTCTGCCCGACAGCAGAGATATTTGCTTTTATTGTACAGTAAACCAATAAAGAATGTTTATTTCAGTCAGATAACTCATGAATAGATTGAGACCAATAATAGCTTGAGATCATTGTATTTATAAAATGTAAATACAAGTGTGAATATTATATTTGATCTTGGAGTTCAGGCTCTGCTATACATTACTCCCCGCTCAGCACATTAGCAGACAACCATTTAAGAGCAGGGAGGTAAACAGATGTGCCATTTCAGAACTTCACAGGCCCTTCAGTAGATTGTTAGTGCATTCATTGTTCAAACCTTATCTGTAAGAAAGGATGACATTTGCCAAGGTGTGAATTGGAGGAATTTATTCAGATTCAGAGCTCCCTTCTCTGCCACAAGGCAGGCTCTCTCTCTCTCATCTCTCTCTCTCTCTCTCTCTCTCTCCTCTCTCTCTCTCTCTCTCATCTCTCGCTCTCTCTCTCTCTCTCTTCTCTCTCTCTCTCTCTCTCTCTCTCTCTCTCTCTCTCTCTCTCTCTCTCTCTCATCTCTCTCTCTCTCTCTCTCTCTCTCTCATCTCTCTCTCTCTCTCTCTCTCTCTCTCTCTCCAGTGTTACTGTATTAGATGTCCTGTCCTAACCCTTGTTCCAAGGGTCTCTACCTTATTCACTTATCAATGTAAAGTAACACTGATTACAAATCTTAACGCTTCAACGTTGGTTGAATGTTTCTTGAGATGTGCGAAGGACTCATTCACTCAGCCACCCACCCACTATTATCCACCCTCGCTCGCTCAACCGCCCGTACCACTCGCTCGACTCGCCGCCCACTCACTCACTCACTCAGAGATTTGTGCATTTATATAAATATTACCTGAGCAGGTGAGTCCAACAGTCTTGTCAGGTGAGCAGGTGTTTCTAGTTGAGTTTGAGGTTCTACAGTCCAGGAGAACAGACTCACTGCCTTCACACTGGAACTCTTTGGTCCACATTGATGCATTCACTTCTCCATAGAGCGCCCCCTGGAGGACTGAATGAGCCCCACAGCCAAGCTGCCTACAGACCACCTGTGCATCACTGCTGGTCAAAGTCACCTTTACACACTGAGACCCACGACTGATTAGACTTCACCTCCACTCTGCCTGAACACACACTAGTCCCATTCACCAACCTCACTGACTCTGGAGAGAGAGAGAGAGAGAGAGAGAGAGAGAGAGAGGATGAGAGAGAGAGAGAGAGAGAGAGAGAGAGGAGAGAGAGAGAGAGAGAGAGAGAGAGAGATCCTTGATTTTAAATTCTTCAACATTCCTGAGTCATCCCAGACTAAACTTAACCCTGTCTTCTATCCTGAGCCATCCCAGACTAAACTTACCCTGTCTTCTATCCTGAGCCATCCCAGACTAAACTTAACCCTGTCTTCTATCCTGAGTCATCCCAGACTAAACTTAACCCTGTCTTCTATCCTGAGTCATCCCAGACTAAACTTAACCCCGTCTTCTATCCTGAGTCATCCCAGACTAACTTAACCCTGTCTTCTATCCTGAGTCATCCCAGACTAAACTTAACCCTGTCTTCTATCCTGAGTCATCCCAGAATAAAACTAAACTTAACCCTGTCTTCTATCCTGAGTCATCCCAGACTAAACCTTAACCCTGTCTTCTATCCTGAGTCATCCCAGACTAAACTAAACTTAACCCTGTCTTCTATCCTGAGTCATCCCAGACTAAACTTAACCCTGTCTTCTATCCTGAGTCATCCAGACTAAACTTAACCCTGTCTTCTATCCTGAGTCATCCCAGACTAAACTTAACCCCGTCTTCTATCCTGAGTCATCCAGACTAAACTTAACCCTGTCTTCTATCCTGAGTCATCCCAGACTAAACTTAACCCTGTCTTCTATCCTGAGTCATCCCAGAATAAACTAAACTTAACCCTGTCTTCTATCCTGAGTCATCCCAGACTAAACTTAACCCTGTCTTCTATCCTGAGTCATCCAGACTAAACTAAACTTAACCCTGTCTTCTATCCTGAGTCATCCCAGACTAAACTTAACCCTGTCTTCTATCCTGAGTCATCCCAGACTAAACTTAACCCTGTCTTCTATCCTGAGTCATCCCAGACTAAACTAAACTTAACCCTGTCTTCTATCCTGAGTCATCCCAGACTAAACTTAACCCTGTCTTCTATCCTGAGTCATCCCAGACTAAACTTAACCCTGTCTTCTATCCTGAGTCATCCCAGACTAAACTAAACTTAACCCTGTCTTCTATCCTGAGTCATCTCAGACTAAACTTAACCCTGTCTTCTATCCTGAGTCATCCCAGACTAAACTTAACCCTGTCTTCTATTCCTGAGCCATACCAGACTAAACTTAACCCTGTCTTCTATCCTGAGTCATCCCAGACTAAACTTAACCCTGTCTTCTATCCTGAGTCATTCCAGACTAAACTAAACTTAACCCCGTCTTCTACCCTGATCCATCCCAGACTAAACTTAACCCTGTCTTCTATCCTGAGTCATCCCAGACTAAACTAAACCCTGTCTACTATCCTGAGTCATCCCAGACTAAACTTAACCCTGTCTTCTATCCTGAGTCATCCCAGACTAAACTAAACTTAACCCTGTCTTCTATCCTGCGTCATCTCAGACTAAACTTAACCCTGTCTTCTATCCTGAGTCATCCCAGACTAAACTTAACCCTGTCTTCTATCCTGCGTCATCTCAGACTAAACTTAACCCTGTCTTCTATCCTGAGTCATCCCAGACTAAACTAAACTTAACCCTGTCTTCTATCCTGCGTCATCTCAGACTAAACTTAACCGTGTTTTCTATCCTGAGTCATCCCAGACTAAACTTAACCCTGTCTTCTATCCTGCGTCATCTCAGACTAGCAAAGTGAGTTGGTAATAGCTGGCTTGAGGCCAAGTAGCAGTCGTGTCCGTTTTTTTGTGACATTGAACGAGTTTCCTGAAAGCATCAAGTCAGTTAGCATAATTGTTAGCTTTAAGTCCTCCTTAAAAAGGTTGCTGAATAGAAGCTGGTCCTGATTATAATTGTTTTATGTGTTACACATTTATTATTTATTCCATAAATGATTCCATATTTATTATACTACCTATTGTAGCGCCCCACCCCAATGAAAGCTCTCCAGCTATTTTCTTTTCTTCTGTCTGTCTGACAGACAGACACAAAACTAATTTGCCAGAGAGCTTTCATTGGGGTGGAATAGCATGAAATAAGATGCATACATTGTACTGTCATTGTTGAAGTCATTGTGTATTACCTGAACAGATCACCTCCAGTCTGTCAGTGTTAATGGAAGATCTCATTGTTACACACTCCCTCAGTGAAGACTCAGAACCAACACAGAAAGATCCAATAGACCATACAGGTAGATATGAACCAAGCCAATACCCCAAACCAAATTTAAGTTTTGTTGAAACAGCAGAGCCACAGTCCAGCTGTCTACACACTACAGATGATAACTTCAGGTTCCAGGAATCATGATTCACTGGTCTCCACTCTCCCTGGTGTTTCATCTCCAGTCTACCAGCACACTTACTGGCTCCTCCCACCAACCTGACATCATCAGGCTCTGTACAGAGATGATAGAGTAAGCAGTAAAATGGTAATATTACTTTCATTAGACATGTTTTGTTTATAATGTATACTTATTTGATTTGATTAGATTTTGGTTTACCTTTTATGTTTTGTATTGGTTTTGACTGCAGAGCTGTGGAGAAAGATCACAACATAAATCAGTGTAACAGAGAACATGGATTGGTTGGTAGTCGTGCTTTATCTGTTGACATCCAGATGTTCTGTGTTTCTGGTGTTTGCTGGTTGTGTGCTCGCTGCAGCAGCTGAGAGCACACTATGGATCATTATTAGTGTGGTTGCCCTAACAGGGCAACCAGACTATGTAATCCTCCGGCTTTATTATTTTCCTAGATAAACAATACTTTGAACCGCATCTCCTCCCACAGTTTTTATCCCCCAATGTCGTGCCATATGTCAAAATGACCGTCTTGAGCGGGAATCGTGTGCTTGTATTTTGCTAAGAGATTGGTTAAATAGTTTAATTGATATTGATTTATAAGTGCATTAAATTTCCCCATCCGCTTTAATGGAAAAGTGAAAAAACTCAAATTCAAGTATTTTTTTCTCAGAAACCGTAAGAGCTAGAGTTACCATATTTTCATAATTTAGTCCGAAATTATTACAAAAATTATCACACCATTCGGCCACATGGTGGCGCTATAACAGCCCCCTTTACGTTTTGGCCTATAACTCTTGAACCGTAGGTCGTAAAATCAAAATTTCTTTTCACCTGGATTCCTTGGGTCACGACGCATCTCCCCATATAGGCCACGCCCATTTGCGTCAGGATAGATTTTCCGCCATTTTGAATTTTCTTCAAAACACACTTTTAGCTCCTCCTCCCACATATTTTGTCCAAATTTCACGAAAATCGGTACACATGATCTATGGACCCATGCGATAAACATCTCCAAACGGCATTCTGATAGTCCTTACCGTTCGTCCGTAATTGGCTTCCAAATTTAGTGGGAGGGGCCCGTTTTACCAAAAATGCCAAAAATCACGAACGAAAAGTCCAATCAATCCCAAATTTGAATCACATGTCGAGGGTGGTTTACTCAACAAATCCCCAAAGGCATTTCCACTTTGATCCATAGGGGGCGCCACAAATGCTCAAATCGTAACCGTTTGATGCAAAAACATGATTCTTGGGGGGATCAATCCTCTCAAAATGAAACGCGAGTGATCTCAGGAGTTACGTGACAATGTAATTGGCGCAGCCTCCGACGGTATTCCTCCCAGCGTATTCCTCGAGTCCCGGCGGCAGCGACCCGCGACTTGCGTCGGCGCAACCACACTCTGCAATTGCCCTGAATTGCGACGCGTCTAGTTTATTTATTGTTCTCCCCAAAACTTTGGCACCTAACTATTTCTACATACTTACACCTAGAAACACCATTCAAACTTTAACGCGTTCAGCTCACTGTGGAATTGTGCTCGTGTACATGAATCTTTGAAATGTTTTGCAGTTTTAGAAATATTTCACTTTAAAAGTTATTATAGTGGAAGTCAATGGAGATTTTGGCACATCACAACTCCTTCATACTTTCACCTAGAAAGTCCATTCACAATTTAATAAAAATCAGCTTACAGTGGGACACACATGCCTGAACTTTTTACATTGAAATGTTTTGTAGTTTTTTAAAGTTTTGTAACTTTTAGTTATAAAAGCTATAAAACTTTGTACCCAACCTATTCCTTCATACTTTAACCTAGAATCTCAATTCACAATAAAAAAATTACACCTTAATGTGTACATGCAGGCTTGAGATTTTCACTTTGATAATAATTTGCAGTTTTCAAAATATTTACCTTTAACACATCGAGTGCCATAAACGGTCCGGACCGTTTTTGGCCCATTTTTAAAAAAATATATTTTTCCCACGTGGGGGCGCTCTAACGAAACTTTGGGATCATCCAAGGAGTCTCTAAGAAGGAGAGGCCGGATGTGGATCTATGTCAAAAATGCTTCCGGTTGTCCGCTCCAATGTTAACTCCTTGATTAAAAGCTTAATATCTCCATTTGTGGTGGAAGTGAGCCGTTTTCGATCGGCGATCACTCTGCAATGGAGGATCGCGTTAGAAATATTATTGTTCCAGGCGTTAGCCGGGACCCTCCGCCGTCTCACACTCACGCTTTGTTTACATGCGCGTCCTCGACGGGGCTTCTACAGCACGAAACATATCAACCTAAGCGGATGGAAGATATGCTGGCACTAGATGTAGCCTACCTTATTCTAATAAACATCTGGCACACAATGTGTTAAGCACCACATTTCCAATGGGTTTTGCTAGTGGAGAGAGAGGACACAGGAGGAATGACCCATGTTTTTGTAAAGTCACTACGGCCGCAATCCTTGCACTAAAGATATTATTTTTACATCACCAAGATCGCACAGGTCTGTTCTCCGATTTAATTCAAAGATCTAAGCTGTGTGATATATACATTTTTAGTTGAGACCATTCATATCAACCCATGTCCCTCAGCACTCTAGCAATTAGTGCACCTGGGATTCATGCTTAGCCTGTCAAAGTGGTGCAAAGTAACTACATTCACTCAAGTACTATACAATAATGTAGAGTGCTTTCAATGCACAGTACAATTTTTAGGTCCTTTTACTTTACTTTCCATTTTTGTTACTTCTACTCCCCAACAATTATAACATTTGACAGCTTTAGTTACTTGTTACTTTCCAGATTTATGTTATTATTAATACAAAACCTACAGCAACCACATACAGCCGGTCTGGAAATGGAAATTCCGGACAAGCAATGGTTTCTCATTTAGCAAACAAAATGATGTAAATTATCCATCAAACTCTATTGGCTGTGGAACACACCTGACAACACTTTGAATTAAAAACACAAAAAAGAAGAGACTAAGCTATACTCTGGTAAGTACACGCCTGGCACCCCCAAAGAAGTAGCTATTGAGAAAACCGTTAAACCAATAAGATTATTGTTTAGTTTTTTAGTAGACAGTAGAGATGCGCGGATCGCGGTTTTAGCCGCGGTTGCCGCAGTTAACCGCAGTGTGGGTGGATTTGGGTCAATCAAATATAATAATGAATTAATATTGGATAAACCGCGGGTGAAAAATTTGGGAATTACATTAATATATCAATCTATAGGCCTAATATAGCTTTTAAAAAGCACAAAGTCTCGCCGTGCGTGCGTTTGTACTATTTTAATATTACGTCATTTTACATCAGGCACAAATTAGCCGCCTACTGCATGTTACCGGCAAGGGGTCTTTGTACCGGCTGTAGCCAGTGTTGCCAGATTCTGCGAGAGAAATAAGCAGCAAGGTCTATGAAAACAAGCCCAAAACAAGCGCCAAATTACCCCAAACGTCGCTTATAAAACGCAGACATGGCAACAAAGCAACTTAAAAGCGAAAGTAAAATAAATGAAGCTTCAAGCTCCGTCTTGTTGTTAACATAGATATGGATTGTATACAGTCATCGCGACAGACAGTGGTGAGTAACATTGTTGAATACTAACGTCAGGAAAATAATAATAATTTGATGCGCTTGGTGCGGATCTAGAAATAGGATGGTAAGATTAACCGCGTTTGGATGGCGGGTGGATAATGAACATATATATATATATGTATATGCGGATTCGGTTGACGATAAACCCGATCCGCGCATCTCTAGTAGACAGCATTTGTGCTGCAGTCCTCCATGTCAGACCTATTTATAAGGATTCATACAAAGCCTACTCTGTGAAACACAGTAGAAACATCAGTGTTAATTTAACACTCTCAGAGTTAAATGAACACTGAGGATTTTACATCAGAGGTTTAACCCTCTAAGACCCAGCGTCGCTTTAGAGTAACAATTATATTTTATAAAGAAAGGAGTTTAAATAATTTGTTTTTCTGTTATTTTTTCACCTCTAAATCCTCATTGGGTCCTATTGTTTAGTCTTACAATGCCATTGGCCAGGATATTTGCATATAAATACCCCCCACAGAGCCAGGAATCATCACAACTTGAAAAATCTCTGTTGGAACAGATCTCTTTTTTGTCTGGAAGATATTCCTCACAAAAACGTAAGTAATATGCCTGTAATATTTGTTTTGGTGAACATTACAATGTCTAGAACATGTACATATGTTATTATTGTGAAATATATGTCCCAAATTTAAATTATAGCATGATTCATACTTGTTGCTTTTGGTCAACGTTGGGCCCTCTTGGTTGCAAAAAAATACAAGGGCATTGATTAAAAAATATGGCTTATTGGTGTTATTATTCATAATGTATACTGTTCTGAGGCCAAATATTATTCATAATTGATCTGAGGCCAAATAATAAACCATATAAATGAATCATTAAGTTGTTTTAGTGAAGTATTTACACATTTGCCATGTTATCCATAAAATGGCCTATAGGAAATTTTGCTACCTGATGGACCCAACGTTGCTAAATGTCAACATTTGCATAAAAATTACCAAAACATATATTTTTTAAAAACATTATATTTTCCTCTTCTAAATACTCCTACAAGACCATCTGAAAGGTTTTTAAATTTTTTTTGCAAGTACAAATATATCCGGGTCTTACAGGGTTAACAACTCCCACGGGTCACAGACAAGGTCAGAGAGAGAAAGGTGAGGCTGGCAGGGAACTGCGTCAGGCACCCGGAACTGGAGGCAGATACACTGACACTGTGGGAGTGTCCCAGGGCAAAGCCAGGAAAGGCGAGAAGCTGCACCAACTACGTAGATGCACTGTGTGCAGCGCGACAACTTAGCTAACAACACTGTAGAGATCCAGACCCTGATGTTAGATAGGAGAGTGTGGAGGGCAACGATTCAGGAGTCCTGCGTTGGTGTTGGCTAGTCCACACTCTCGCATCACATCACATTGTAACTTCAAAGTCCATTTTAACCATGTTAGATTCATTAAAAACACCCGTCCTTGGTTCTGGTGACTGATATGGTCCTTCTAATACGTGAGGAGACTGTGTTTTTTCAATTACTTTTTTCAATTATTTTATTTGTTTCCATAAAACAAAAAACACGGCCCCATCAAAACAAACTGATTCAACTACTTCTCGGACTGGGGCCCATGACCCACCTCTCTCCCACTCAATTAGCCAGCCTAGGCTGGCTCAGGGTGAAGACAGGGTTAAACAACAAAAAATGGGACTGGTCTTCAAAATTGTAAATGCAGATTTGCCCGAAATGCCCCCTATACCCGCATATCTGTATAAATACCTCGAAAAAGTTAGTGACACCCACAGTCACGAAACTAGAGTGGGCGTAAACAACAATCTGGTACCACCCACCCATAAAACAAACATGGGCAAATTCTCCTTCTACAGCACAGCCACCAAGGTATGGAATAGTCTAACCCCATCCCTCCAAAAAAGCAGTTCGCTGGGCTCATTCAAAACAGCCCTAAAAACTCATCTTTCTGGAGGTCAAAAGAGGAGTTAGTACCAGTTTCCCTGTAGACGGACACCCCCCCCCCTCCCCTTTTTTGCATATATTTTTTTAATATATTTTTTCCCTGTATTTCTATGTTTATTTTTTAACTGTTTGGTTGCACCTATATATGTCTATGAAATTATTTCAAGGACCCCAACGGAAACAAGTCCGCAAGGACTTTTTTGGTCTGACCTTTTAGACAAAAGTATTATAAATGTAACTGTGTTGTTTTACATTCTTTTGCCTAATACAAATTTCAATCAATCAATCACTCAAGCATTATAAGGACAATATCAGTCACCAGAACCAAGGACGTGTGTTTTCAAAGAATCTATCATGGTTAAAATGGAGTTTGAAGTTATTATGGGTTTGTATAGGAAGGGGGCGTGTCTGATAAAAAAAAATCTAAAATCTAAATACTGCATCAACCAACTTAATAACTGTCCGGGGTGAAACACAGAAGCCTGAGTAGATGATACAATGACCCCGAACATGTTTGACAGTGAACTATCCCTTTAAACCCTCTATATACAGTGCTTGTTTTCTTTTTACCTATTGTCAAATGAGTAAAATAAAATCTAAATCATGTAATTTTTAAAATCTATTATATGAAATTCTGTTGTAATTATGTTTTAGAAGTATGTGCCGGTCTGGACGGCTGGCGTAGTGGTCCGGACACCTAGGCTCAATGTAGCCTGACAGCATGTCGCGGGTCCGATCCCGATGGCCTTTGCTGCATCTCTCTCTCCCCATTTCCTGTCTAACTATTGTCTTATAAATAAAATAGCACCAAAAAAAAGAAGTAGTATGTGCCTGTAATTCTATATTTTGAACCAGGTCTTCCAAAGAAAATTTTGCACCAACTTTTGCAGTGTAGTTTCCTTTTAATTGTATTATGTGATTGTCTAAATAAGCAGTGTAGGGCAAGTTACTTTAAAAAAATATGTATTATAGTTACAGCTCTCCAGAAGTAACATGTCACTTTAACTAGTTACTGGTTACTTTACTCTAACGTGTTTATATGGAGTAGCTCCACCTGGGTCATCGCTGGTGTTATCAGAGACGGTGGGTCTTTGGAGACTAGAAGATTAGCATTGCTTTAACTAGATGTGGACGTTTTCACTTTAACTAGATGTGGATGTGTTTTCTGTCCTGCACACAGTTCACATTTAACCAGGATATATAGTCCTTTAGCCGCTGTCGCTGAGACCTGTATTCACCATTGTGTGTATGTGTTTGCCTGTGTTTGTGTGTGTATTTTCCCCAAAAAGCAAGACCCGCCCAACTCTGTCTCTGATTGGCTTACCCTGACATTTTACCCTACGTTAACCAATCATCACTCCTCTGCCATCCTACTGTTCAACACGCTTCGGCCCATGTTACTATGAGAGTGCATTGCCGGTAAGTGGTTAGATGATAGATAGACTCACATAGGATAATATAACACTGTTGATGTATAAAATATTTTCCACCCAATTGGCAGTACTATCAGTTCCAAACATGGACCTGGTGCAGAGTTTGTTTTAGATCAATGGCAGTTGATTTCCTTTTTTTCTCACAAAATCTAAATAAAGTTATTACAAAAATGAACAGTTTGATCTACAAGTTCACACAACCAACACAGAAAAGTATAACTCAGGATGTAAAGATCGTAAACACAGTAATGACTATTGAGGTCATTTTACTGTCTCAACTCACTGCAGTCTGCAGGTTCATCTGACTGGTCCCCACAGTCATCTTTCTGGTCACATTTCAATGAGAGAGGAATGCACTTGTAGTTCTTACAAACAAACTGATGGAGGAGACGCATGTTTATCTTTAGAGTCAGTAATTAGACATGAGACATAAAGTCATACAGCGTAGCACGAGTTAACCTGAGATGAATCACCTGGCTGGCAGTACAGTTGGACATGCACTGCTTGTCATCAGCTGTCAAGGAGACGTAGGTGGGACAGGCACACTTGTAGCCTCCTCCAGGTGAGAGCAGACACAGGTTACTGCAGCCTCCATTGTTGGTCTGACATGGATGACCTGATACTGTAGGGTGGAGAAAACATGTTTATGGTTATGACACATGACACACTAGAGAACCCACACCTATGTTAGAATACTACTGAAGAAGAAGAAGAAGAAGAAGAAGAAGAAGAAGAAGAAGAAGAAGAAGAAGAAGAAGAAGAAGAAGAAGAAGAAGAAGAAGAAGAAGAAGAAGAAGAAGAAGAAGAAGAAGAAGAAGAAGAAGAAGAAGTTTCAAAACAGATAAAAGTCATAAACCAGCATGAAGAGTAATAATGAGAGTGTTGTATACAGTAGGTGGTACAGACCCTCAGGTTGTCTATAGGGGTGGTAGATGTGGATGCCATATGGT
>NW_027660489.1:0-68179 GCF_963280865.1 Gymnoscopelus braueri | reverse complement strand
TGTTAATGGCAATAGGTTGAGATGTCAATTCCTCTTCAATCTATTATGTTTCCAAGTCTCTCTCTCTCTCTTCAATCTATTCCGTTTCCATGTCTCTCTCGCTCTCTCCCTCTCTCCCTTCAATCTATTCCGTTTCCATGTCTCTCTCTCTCTTCAATCTATTCCGTTTCCATGTCTCTCTCTCTCTCTCTCTCTCTCTCTCTCTCTCTCTCTCTCTCTCTCTCTCTCTCTCTCTCTCTCTCTCTCTCTCTCTCTCTCTCTCATTCACCAGGTCAGGTCTGTTGGTCCAATTGGCTTCTCGCTTAAGTGTGTGCCTTAGAACCTCAAGGTTGCCAGTTCAAGCCCCACTTGATGCAGACTTCATTTAAGTTGCATTGCACACAACATGATTGTGTCAATTAATGCAAGTGCAATTGTTAAAGATAACCTGAAATGCATATTTGAGAGTATGTCTTTTCAATGTATGACATAGTTCATTCTGAAAATAGCCGATCTACAATCTCAAAACTTTTCAGATAGCAACGTGTTTCTGAGCTTGTAGATCGGCTGCTTTCACTGGTTCACTTTTATCTTCAACAGACAACCTCAGCCTGTACAAAGCTATAGCACTATAGGTAGTGTTGCAGCTTGTCAATCCGAAGGTTCAGGGTTCGATTCCTGTTAATGGCAATAGGTTGAGATGTCAATTCCGCTTCCATCTCTCTTCAATCTATTATGTTTCCAAGTCTCTCTCTCTCTCTTCAATCTATTCCGTTTCCATGTCTCTCTCGCTCTCTCCCTCTCTCCCTTCAATCTATTCCGTTTCCATGTCTCTCTCTCTCTTCAATCTATTCCGTTTCCATGTCTCTCTCTCTCTCTCTCTCTCTCTCTCTCTCTCATATTCACCAGGTCAGGTCTGTTGGTCCAATGGCTTCTCGCTTAAGTGTGTGCCTTAGAACCTCAAGGTTGCCAGTTCAAGCCCCACTTGATGCAGACTTCATTTAAGTTGCATTGCACACAACATGATTGTGTCAATTAATGCAAGTGCATTTCAAGTGCTCTTCAATCTATTCCGTTTCCATGTCTCTCTCTCTCTCTCTCTCTCTCTCTCTCTCTCTCTCTATTCACTGGCCCCGTATTATCGCTGCTTGCAGCTATATTTTTTTCTTGATTTTTGACTTCAACCGAACAAGTGCTAACAAGACAGAGAGAATGTAGATAAATACTTTACACACACACACACACACACACACACACACACACACACACACACACATACACACACACACACACACACACACACACACACACACACACACACACACACACACACACACACACGTGCACACACATTGCGCGCACACACACACACACACACACACACACACACACACACACACACACACACACACACACACACACACACACACACACACACACACACACATTGTGTGTGCACACACACACACACACACACACACACACACACACACACACACACACACGTGCACGTGCACGTGCACACACACACACACACATGCAGTGATGAGCTGTGGATTTTTGAGCTAGGGGGGCTTTATTTTCTGACGTCACATGGACGCGCACGTGTACGCATGTGCACATAGCCGATCAGCTCAGTGCTATATAAATGAAATACTGTATTCAACAGATTTTTTTATGTAATTATATCTCTTATTATTAAGTTGCATTGTTAATTTGTTTATTTTTGTTTCAATTAATTAACTATTAGTTTAATATAAAAGCCCTTTAGGCCTACACTCACCCACACATAAGTACTTAAAATAATCAGACAGCTTGTCTTTGTCTTGTCTCAGAGAACTGTGTCCTCTGCTAAGCGATCCGCTTCACACTCTGCAATGCAGAGACTGTTGTCTCTCATTGTGAGAGGAATGTAACACATTCAATTCAAGTCCATGGCTTTTCTCCAGTAGCCTAATGTTATGCAAAGCAGCCAGGTAGAGGCTATTGAGAACGGCTCGCCGCTGACGGCGCGAACCTTGAGAGGCTATCGTTTAAACTTTAAGGTGTTAAAGACCGCCGCTGACGGTGTGTGCTCGCCCGTGCATGTGGAGCACGCGCGAGCCCCCAGCCCCCATAGCGCCAGAGCTAAGGGGTCGCCGACCCCCTGAGCACCCCCTACAGCTCATCCCTGCACACATGCACACGTGCACACACATTGAGGGCAGAGGAATCCATGCAAGGCACCAACCTGCTCATCAGGAGCAGTTATGGGTTCAGTGTCTTGCTCACACAGCCAGGAATTGAACCAGGAACCTTCAGATTCCAAGATGGATACTCATCCTCACCCCCATAGAGAGAGAAGTGAACTTGTTTGTTTCCTCTTGTTTCAAACTAAGACATTCTAGTTGAGAGAAAGAAGTAAACTTACCTGACTGCTCTCTATCTCTACACTCCTCCTCTTCTTCTTCTTCCTCCTCCTCCTCCTCCTCCTCCTCCTTCTCCTCCTCCTCCTCCTCCTCCTTCTCCTCTCTCTTGGTTGACAGAACACCCAATAGAACCGTTCTGGCAGAAAAGCGGATGAAAGAATGTAAAGTTATGCAAGATACACAGACAGACAGATAGACAGACAGACAGACAGACAGACAGACTGTCAGTGCATGACAGGACAGTGCATGACAGGAGTCATAACTAATGCTATTTTCAAACAGCAAAGAGTTACCATCTATTTTTGTTTGAGGGGTTCAAGGGGTTGAACTTGAACCGGTCAGTATTTATATAAGCCTACTATTGATGAGAAATTGTCTTTCAAACCACTCTGTATCTCACTTGACCCTGATGCTGCCTTGGCTGAAACATACTGTATAGCACCTTTCTCACAAAGTGCTTTAATTATGTACACACACACACACACACACACACCCACACACACACACACACACACACACACACACACACACACACACACACACCCCCCCCCACACACACACACACACACACACACACACACACACACACACACACACACACACACACACACACACACACACACACACACCCACACACACACACACACACACACCCCCCCACACACACACACACACACACACACACACACACACACACACACACACACACACACACACACACACACACACACACACACACACACACACACACACACACACCAGTGTCAGATGAGATGGAAAAAAATTGGCTGCACTGGTTAACAGTAAGCTAAAGGAGACAGTATACTTGAAGTTTACATGATATACTTCACGGATAAACTTAAGTATACATGGCTAGTAGTAAAGTAAAGTCTAAAGGTCCTTACACACCGGGGCGAATTCTTCATGCGAATAAATATGTTTTTTTTTTAACCTTATAAAGTCAATGCAAGCTTCCACATCAGTTTCGCAGAGCGAAAAAGCGTCTTTTAATTATTCGAAACGAGTCCGAATTTTGTGTATATTCGCATAATTGCCGGTGTGTAATGACGTTAAGTATAATACTTAGTATAATACTTCAACTACTAAGTACTATAATACTAAGGCTTATAAGTAATTACACATAGTATAACTTGATCCAAGTAATGTAAAAGGTGATTTATTCTTTCAATTGAATACACTTGTTTTTCACTACACACATTGACTTCTTTGATGTACATGTATTACCCCAGCATATGATTCACATACTTACTCTGCACTGTTTTGTATTGAGAGAGAGAGAGAGAGAGAGAGAGAGAGAGAGAGAGAGAGAGAGAGAGAGAGAGAGAGAGAGAGAGAGAGAGTGGGGAGAGAGAGAGAGAGTGAGTGAAGAGGGAGATAAAGAGAGAGAGAGAGGGGGGGCTTGTTTGTTTCCATTTTGGCATCAACCCGAACAAGTGCTAACATGACAGAGAAAATGTCCCACTTGTTTCAACAACAGAAAACTATAGGTCTGACTGTTAACAAAGTGTGCCCTATACCTCCAAATGTCAGTATGCATGACAGGAGTCAAAACTAATGCTATTTTCAAACAACAAAGAGTTACCATCTGTTTTTCCTAAAATCTCAAATGTTCAAGGGGTTGAACTTGAACCGGTCAGTATTTATAGTAAAAATGTTTGTGTTTGGGGTGTAATAGCTTAGAGTAAATAGTCCCTGTGTTGATCTACATGTACTTTAAAAACATACACAGAAACATTGGGCTTGACTTTGTTCACCAGGGTCTAGTTCCGTTCATATGGATTTGGCAAAGGTGTCTTTTATCCTGTCAGGCCATTTTGCATTAATAGTTCCAGTCTTTCTAACCTCATGAATGAAAGTACTCTATGAAATCTGTGAACCTGTACATACAGGCCTGCTAGATTGAGCAATACGGCTAAGCTTTCCTGGTTGTAGGGCAGGCAGAATGCAGAGAGGAGAGAGCAGTCTAAAGGAAACAGAACAGCCCCATGTGTGAGTGTGTTGTGTGTGTGTTTTGTGTGTTACCTCACATTCCGTACCTTCAGATTCCAAGATGGATACTCAGACAGACAGACAGACAGACAGACAGACAGACAGACAGACAGACAGACAGACAGAGTTGAACTTGAACCAGTCAGTATTTATGTATAAGTCTACTATTCGACTCTCGTGTCAGTCACTGCTATATAAACTATGAATAGTTTAACTTCACATATTTTAGCATACATTTGAATGATTATGTTTTTTATATTCTGTTGCACAAATGTGCAGGGCGACGGCACTCGCCTCGTGTCGTGTCTATGTCACAGCACAGCACAGCCATTTAGCACTTCCTCTCATGTCTTATTGCTTAAAGTCACATTACAACATTTATATTACATTATTACAGTGTCTGACATAGTATTTGTGCAAAACAGTTGCACCATACATTATTTGAAGTACAACTAAAGATAGAAGCATTTTAAATTGAATTACCTGGTCTGTGTATGGTCTGTTATGTATCAAACGTCCAGGTCCATCTTCTACACACTGTCCAGGCTGATGTTTGGATAGCCGATCTACAAGCTCACGACATACCACAACACACTGTGAGCACCTGTTTTTATTTATATATTCTGTTGTAGGCTATGTGCATATCTATGGATATAGAATGACAATAATAGGCTATGCTGAACTGAAATCCCATTAATTTTATTGACACATTTTCAAATATTTGTATTTGTGTAATTTGTTCGACAAAGATGAACAGAATAAAGGAATCATTTTAGTTAGTTAGATAGTTAGTTAGTCAGTTAGTTCGTTCATATTAGTTGTCAACTTGTCACTTAGTTACTGATTGCACATGAGGAGCAGCAGAGGGCGTCCTTGGCACGGTACGAGCAAATACATTGAGTGTAATACTGGCTTTCACCCGATGCGCCCCGTCACTACTGCCCATTGAGGAACACAGAATCCGATAAAACACATATGTATTGAAACATACGTACTAATACAATGAATACTGAATCCGAATGCCGAGTTAACATCCGTGGCTACAGGGTCAGCAGTTTATATGTTTTTTTTTGCTCATGTACAGAGAGGTACGGGCTTTCCGTGTGGATGTCCAGTAACAATTGGGGGGTGAAGCCCAAAACTATCATAGATACGAAAGTAGAAGTCAGACTTGATAAAATACATGTATGATATACTCTTGATTACTACTGTGTACAGGGTAGGCATGGCATCATGTTGCGATGCTCGCTGTAGGAACAGGTCTGTTTATGTGAATTATGACTGGCTATAGCCTACAGGATAATACAAGTGAATATGTATGAACAGATTGTCAGAAATGGATTTCAGACTGATATTACTATACCATGTACATGTCTATCAACAGTGAATATAACATTAAAATGGTTACAGCAGTTTTCCTTAATGTCAGGCATCATTAGAAATCCCAACACATACATTGTGCATGTGCAAATGTTGATTAGTCATCACTTAAGTTGTGCAACCTTTGGCGATGATGACACGCAGGCAAACACACACACACACACACACACACACACACACACACACACACACACACACACACACACACACACACACACACACACACACACGCACGCATGCATGCACAATGCACACACACACACACACACACACACACACACACACACACACACACACACACACACACACACACACACACACACACACACACACACGCACGCATGCATGCACAATGCACACACACACACACACACACACACACACACACACACACACACACACACACACACACACACACACACACACACACACACACACACACACACACACACACACACACACACACACAGAGTTTGAATAACTGTGATTATTGTTGTTTGTGAAATGCATACTGTAGATGTACTGTATAATGTAATAATGTAAATGCCATATCACACAGTGTGTTCTTATGTCACTGTGGGGGTAATAAACACACATAGATTAAGACTTTGACAGGGGCCAGTTTGGAATTGCAGTTTACATACACATATATAGCAGTCAGTCAGTCAGTCAGTCAGTAATAAGTATGTGAGTCAGCCTATGAGAATTTATTGGATACAAACCAAAAGGTTGTGCAAAGAGATGGTCGGAAAACATACAATGTGTTTGCTGTGTTGTTGAGCAGGTATTTGTAACTTATAGGGGTTTTTCACCTGGAGATGCTCGGTTATGAGCATTGTTGTGGCGTGATGGATAGCGTTTATAAATGGGTTTCCACCCTGGCCCGGTACGGTCCGGCATGCTGTAAACCAGGCTGACCAGCCCGGCATTGCTTACCGTGATGGTCCTGGTTATGATCTTTCAACAGCGTTCAAGTGATCGTTGAAGACAGTTAACCTGTGTCATTGTTAAACCTCTGATATCCTGAGGGAAGAGGCTCTATGGGCCCTATTCCCAGGGACATTTGAACAAACCACTAATTAGGGATTTCGGACTAGGCAAGAGGCGTTTCCCCGCAAAATTCGGTATTCTATGGCACCCCCCTCACCCGCCAAACACCTGAGCTACCCGTTACATTATGCATAGGTGTGGTTTGGGCGTTACAATGATAAAACCAATCACCGTGCCAGAAGCCATTGCCTTTAAGAGAAGACTGCGCTAGCCGTCATCCCGATCCAATATATGCTCTAGCCTATCTACCTGTCTGCACTGTTGCCTGGTCTGATTATTATAAGCCACATTGGGCTTGTTTTCCTTCTTTTTTTTTATTTATCCAAATACATTTTTATATTAATTTGTAGCCTATTGTGTTCACAATAAGCTTGTCATATTAGTCAGATCCGGAATAGTATATGAAAGCCATTTAAAATATGTATACTATTGGTACACACTGGCTGCTCCCAAATAATTAATTACATCATGTTGCGACAACGCTCCTACGTGGTACACAGACAAACAGTAGCACATGGGTATAATAAATTGGACAGTTTTAGGAAAGGTCTATAGCCTATGTACTCACGTTGGCTGTTATCGTTCTATTTCCACCGTTCTAATGGATTCCAGGGGTGTGTAAACATCTCTGAAGTTGCTCCATAGTTTCCTCTGAAGTGACGCAGTTAAAGTTAACTTACATCCATATTGTCCCCGTTATCTTTCATCATCCACCTTTGTTCAGTAATCCCGAACAGAGCTAAACTTTAAGTTTACATCAATCAAAGCCTCTCAAACCCAGACACATTGCTGCGATGCGTATGTGCGTCGCCTACCCAAAATAACAGACATACAAGCTATCAACGGCGCTGCGTCATGTCGTGTCGACAGCCTACAGATCTGTTATTTTGGACAGCATACAATGAGGCGCGCGCGCGCGCCACGGAGTAGCCTATCACTAAACCAAAAACATTACATTACGTGGTCAACAACATACTAGACATGTAACTTGCTTGGAGCTTTTAATGCAGTGGTTCTCAACCTGTGGGTCGAGACCACAATGGAGCACCCAACGCCTGGCGAGCTTGTAGATCTGCTATTTTCACAATATTTATCTGTGGAACCGAGTCAAACAAAATGGGGGGGTCCCCAGTTCAAATATGGTTATTTTGGGGGGTCATGAACGTAGCGTTTACGCGGGGAATATAATAATAATATAGGCTAATATATATAATATAGGCTATAATATAATATTCACCCGTGACCCGCAGCATGGGTTTAATGAGGCAGCAGCCAAAATGAAAATCACACTATGATCCGATCATCTTATAAAAAATGTAAGTGCTTAAGATTTTAGCCCAAACCCAACGGGACCCGACCCGGCCCGTCGGCACCGGCTGAGCCGGGTCTAAGTTTTTTTTACATCCAAATAAATTCACATATTAATTAATTTGTAGCGTAGGCTATTGTGTTCACAATAAGCAACTTGTCATATTAGTCAGATCCCCAAGAGTATATGAAAGCCATTTAAAATAGTTATATATTCCTACACAGCTGATGCCAAATAATTAATCAACAGGGCAGCGCAACGCTAAAGTAGCCTAGGTCAAATCAATCACTGTCTTGTCATGACGCAGCAGTAGAGAGCTCCCTTTAAAGTTTAAACCATAACATGACATAAATAATGGATCTTCAGAACTTTCTTCATGTCTTTTTCACCTCAAAATAAATGTTGGATTATTTCTTCAAATGAAAGCACAGGCAGCGGCCAGAAGGTAACATTTGATGTGATTTCTCCATTGCAAAAATGATTACGGTTATTCTATGAAACATATATTTCATAGAATAACCATAATCATTTTTAAAATGGTTATGGGGCAGTGTATATATTTATATAGCCCTATTTGCTCCAAGCTGTTTTTTAAATAAAATATAGACTGTTAGGGTAGAATGACTCCTGTTCTTAACGAATTACCAAGATTTAATGAGAAATAAGGCTTCTTTAGAAAAATGACTGACGGGCTGGGCTGGGTCTAATTTGTCAATTATTAGTCGAGCCGGGCTGAAATATTTAGGGGATATGAAAGCTCTAGTTAGTAGTTTGAAGTGCTCATGTGGCCTTAGAGTTGCTTCTTTTTGTTTTCATAGACCTGCGGACTGCGGTTGCTTATTTCTCTCCAAGGCTGGCAACACGGCTCATGGTCCAACGCACAAAGCCATTGTAGTGTCTGTGTGCACTTGACGGGTGATTTTATAAACGAGCGGGTGCTTCTAGAATCCACTATCCCCCGTCCCCAAGCCGTACCCATGTGTGTCTGTAGAATTGCAATGTGGGGGATATAGCAGCAACACGCCCACGGGCACACCTCCACGCGCAAATAACGGCGTCGGCATAATGGTGACGGGTAGAGCAGGTGCTAGAATAACCTATTGGGGCGGCGCAGGTCCATTATCCCGATTTAACGGGGAATTTTTCGCCACAGAATGGGGCCGTATGTGTCTCTGTAGTGGCGTTGTGACAGCACAGGTGTTTGCATGACCGCAGCGTCACCTCCACATGGAGATAGCGGGGCAGTTGAGCAGGAGGGGAAATTATAGATGAATCTACCCCAAGGGAAAATATGACGGACTTAGACTGCCTGTGTGTGTGTGTGTGTGTGTGTGTGTGTGTGTGTGTGTGTGTGTGTGTGTGTGTGTGTGTGTGTGTGTGTGTGTGTGTGTGTGTGTGTGTGTGTGTGTGTGTGTGTGTGTGTGTGTGTGTGTGTGTGTGTGTGTGTGTGTGTATGTTTGTGTGTGTGACTGTCATTCTCTGACAGCACAGTGCTATTGTGGCATTTCAAAAGCATTCAAACATGTAAATAAATAAACTTCACCTCTTTCCTACAGATGAACCTCACTTGCTTCAGTACGACTGACCCACACTCTGTGGATGTGAACCACATCTATGACCTGGTGGATACAGGCTTCCTGTGGAAAGGAGAACCATCTGACATCTTGTTGTGTTACAACACCAGTCCTCCTGCTTCGTCGTGCTGTGTACCATGTATTCTGAACCAGACTGTCCATGTGATCTGTAAGGACATCCCAGAGACTATTACTGATACTATTACTTAGATACTATTGTGCTAATTGTTTATGAAGGGGGGGAGCAAAACACCATCAACAACAGAGCCAAAGGTCAAGTTTAGTCTTTAAATGTCTGAAAATACACATTAAGATGAGTCTAACATATTAATAGAAAAGATCAAGTGTAAACAAACAGACAAAAACACACATGATGAAACTATCTATGAAATCTATGTAAACGTTTTATCTGCAACACAATGTTATACAATACTGGGGGGTCCCTGCTTCATCTCTCTCTCAGCTAATATAAGATTTTTTTAAAGCCCAATGTATACTATAATGTATTACGATCTTATTACAGTATCAGTTTACACAGCATTGTTGAATATTTTTGAAATGTAGATTTTGTAGAGACACCCAGACACCATCATACATTCTGACACCACGTGTGCATCCACAGTATTCACTATTATAATGCACTGATCTCTTTACTGACACTAAGGCAGTGCGTCCACCAAAGTGTTTTATCCCTGTTGAAAACACAAGGCGCTCTGCTAAAAACGCTTCCAAACGCCCTGATTTGAAAATATAAAAATTCTGTGAGCCCGGATAAAAACACCAGACGTGAACGAAAACGCAACGCAAAACAGCACCTCGTCACGCTGCTTGCGTTTCCCTAAATGTGGCGTTCCCATTGAAAACAATTAAAAACATACGCTGCACTCAAGAAGAAAAAACACAAATGTCTTGGTGGACACGGCCCTGTGCCTTGCACTAGTTATTCTGATGGACTAGTTATTACAGGCAGACAGACAGATAGACAGACAGACAGATGCTATTGATTATTGAGTTGTAAAAATAGTTGGATCTGTAAGGAGGATGGATGACTGAGCCTCTGTTCTTCATCTTTCACTTCTCTCTTCCCTCCTCTTCATCTGTCATCTCTGTAGAGGTTTCTACAGTTAGAGAGTTTCCCTGGAAGGAATGACTTATCATCATCATCATCCTTGGTATCAACATGGTCTTCCTCTGTGTCCTGGTTTATAAGAAGAGAAGAAGCATTCTGTTGTTGTTCATAGCAGACTCTGCACACCTGACACTCTAGCTGGTAATGAGGACAGGTACAGAATGTTTCATGTTTGAATTCAGTTCAACTAACTTTAGTGTCTTTTTCAATCAGTCAGTCAGTCAGTCAGTCAGTCAGTCAGTCAGTCAGTCAGTCAGTCAGTCAGTCAGTCAGTCAGTCAGTCAGTCAGTCAGTCAATTCTTCTACTTTTCAATATCTCATCTTACTATTTCTCTGTCTGTCTGACTGCTTCTATGTCTCTTTTGTCCAGGCCTATGGATGGTGTGGACTCTGAGGCCAGTCCTATGATGAACAGAGTCTCTGTGGAGAAACCAGGTGAAGGTCGTTGATTGTGCTACTTGTGCTACTAGCCGTTGACAGAGGGTTTATGTTGGGGAATTTGTGCAGCAGCATCTAGGGGGGCATACTAAGGACATGTATCTCTGCCAGCACCAGACCGCTTGTTATGGGCCAGCGTCTCCTTGTATACCTTCAGCATCCCTTTCTATTTGTTGCTGCATTGTGTCCCAGTCAGTGGTTCTCAAAGTGGGGTCCAGGGACCCCCAGGGGTCCTTGGGGGGTTCCCAGTAAAATGAGGAACAGTTTAATTTCACCAGCTAGATGTTATCCCAGAGAGAATGTATAAGAATTACACATAAGAGGTTTCACTCTCTCCACTCCTCACCTACAGTATAGATAACAATAATATTTTCTTATGGGGGTCCTAGCACAATATTTCAAACAGGGCCCGTAGCCTGAATAAACGATATAGGCCTACATGAGCCCCAATTACTTGTATGGTGATATAAAATGCTAACCTTAGCAAGCTTTCTCTTGCAACAGTTCTATTGACAGTAAATACTCGTTAACTAACATTAAATTGAATGGTAATTGAATTCATATAAAGATCATTATCTGTTGGTTTACACATTGATGTGTGTTGAACAGGACCAAACAAGCCATAAATAGTGCATTTAGCAATTATTTCCTCCGTCATTGCTGTTCTCACCGCCGGGGAGCACTCGAGACCTTATTTTTTGCTCGAGACACACTCACACTTTGTTGTACTGGGAGCTAAGAACAGTGTGCGAACTTCCCTTACTTCTCCAAATTTACTTTGTCACTGTCTTCATAAATATACCAATGGTCAAAGCCTGTTTGGTCAAATTCAGATTAATTGGTCAACCCACTGAGGAGAGTAAAAACCAATAATCACACAGACAGACATACAAATGTTTCCTCATTTGCTTTACTTTACTTTATGTGTTTATTTAGACAGGACAATGCACATAATGAACATTCAATACATGAACGTGAATTCAATCTACTGAACATGCCGGATTTAGCTAGAAGCTAAAACTATTCTCACTCCCCACTGTAAAACAATGTACCATGAGACAAGTCAAGGTGTGCCATATGATGCTGTGACAACCACACATTAATACCGCAATATACACAACCATGCAAAAATGTGTGTGTGTGTGTGTGTGTTGTTTTCCAATTTTAGCACTTATACTCGCTTGCATTGTTAAAGAATATTAAATATTGTAATATATAATATATTTAAAATCAATTAATTATCAATTAATTACATGGCTTTGTATAACTCTGAAACATTAAATGTGAAAACTGCTTTAGACAAATACAAAATGTATTGTTATTTATTATATGTTTATTATCATCATTATTATCATTATTACTCTTATGATTACTATAATGGGAGGGGGGTGTGCTTAGGGCACCCCAAAGGGCCAGCAGTGGGGCAAAATTCAGGAGTCTCCTGCTAAATGCAGGAGTGTTACTTGGCAGATCTGTGATAACAGACATTCTGGAGGTCAGATCTACTGTCAGTGGCAGCACTAAAAAGGTCAGCTGGCGCCATCTGCTGGCAGACCTGAGCGCCCTCAGCTGTTAGAGCTGTAAGGACGCTCATGTATGGGCGCGGCCGTGAGCGTGTCTGCTGAGTGATTGGACAACGCAGCAAAGGGGGGGGTCATTTCCCAGCATGCTCCGGAGAAGTTATTATGAGTTTATTGTGTTTTATTTATTTGATTTGAATATGAGAATGCGTTGTGACAATAAATGGGATTAAATGGGTAGTGTTGTGTCATGGTGTTAATTTGGTGGTTTATGTGTTTTGGTGCGTGTGTGTGAAACCACCATGACTGTGAGCGATAGGTTGCTACTCCTTTAAACCTGTAGGCTTAAGAACCGCGCGTCGCGGACTGAGTGACCACATCGCGCACGCGTTGGGTTCGTAAGAATTGTCAATCGGACCATCAAGGAATATTAAATTAGCCTACACTTGTTAGCCGTCAGCGAAGAAGAGGAGGCTACTTTATGAATTAACGCATCGCCTTGATTAGAATATAATCTTCATTGGGTTTATTAGAAGAGTTTATAAGTGGAGCGTTTATAATTCCCACAGGGCAGACGACAACATCCACAAGACACGGACTGGAGCAAGGAGAAAGTCAACTAGTTAAGGTGCGTTATTATTATAGCCTTTTAGTGTGTTGTGTGTTTAGGCTGCTCTGAATGAATGGACATCGTGACGGCTACTCGGCCAGTGAGTTGTGGAAATATATTCTATAGTAAGAGTATTATTACTAATGTGACCAGGGCACATATGGCATCATGTGATGCTCACTGTAGGAACAGGTCTCTTAATACGTGAATTATGACTGGATTATTACAGGATAATACAAGTTTATAAAGTGTAATTTATTATCTATTACAAGTGAATATGCATGAACAGATTGTCAGCAGTGGATTTCAGTGTCCGCCGGCCTACAAAAGAGGCTATGGATAATTAGTCATGTAGGCTATATTAGGCAATGTTTGATTGATTGATTGATTGATTGATTGATGTAGTTTATTTAGAAAGACATGAGAATAGTACATGACAGTACATAACAGTACATGGAAGTACAAATTCAATGTAATATGTTCAGTCTATCAACAGTGAATATAACAATGAAATGGTTACAGCAGTTTTTTAACAGGCATCATTGTACATTCCAGCACATTGTGCACATGTTATTCCCCATCTTTAAAAGAGAAAATTGATGATTAGTCATCACTTAAGTTGCCTTTGGTGATGATGACACGCAGGCACGCGCGCACACACACACACACGCACGCACGCACGCACGCACGCACACACACAGGCACACACACACGGAGTGGGGGTATTAAACACATAGATTTACATTTGAGACATAAGCAACAATGGAGTTGTTTTCTCTTGTAAAAGTGATCTGTAATGTTGTGTGCTGTAGTTCCTAAATAGTTCTGTCTTAAATTGATATGATATTTTTTACAGGCTTAGTAATATTAGCATGGTGGCCATGCCTGCATTTGTGTGCAGTGCACACCTGTATGTATCTGTGTAACTATGTATGTATATTCTGTACAGTACTGTATGTAGGCTTACCTGTGTTTTATATAGTGTTAAAATATGTTAAAACAATAAATAGTAATGTGCAGTGGTTACGGCACACCTGATAGGACAGTAGATGTGCTGCCATCGTTATTGCTCTTTTTCAAGTCAAGAGAAATAAAACGTATAGATTGTAGCTTTCAGTAAACCTGACCTGATAGGCCAAAGTATGCACACAAACAAAAACAAAACTAGCATTATATCACATTGGTGTTGTGAATGACTATAGACTAACATGTTTAGAGTTTTAAATTGCACCTTCACTGGGTTACTGACTTAGGATATAATGTTGCAGTTGTAACGCCCGGGATCCGAACTCTGGTCTCCTGTGCGGGAAGGGCACTAGAGCCACACGTCTTTATCTACTAGCCTAAAGGGGAATTCCCCCTTGGCCAGGGGAAATATAGGCTTTTGGTGTTCAGGCAGAGGCTCTGAACCACTCTACACAGTCACAAAGAACATAGAATATATAATATACAGACTACTATGGATGAATAAATTAACAACTGAAGGTATACAGAGAATATACATTCATGCAGAGGGATGAATAAGTTAACAACCAAAGTATCCAGTATACATTGAGCAAGTAGCAGTCAGTATTACTGTATGTGAGTCAGCATTATTAACTATGAGAATTTATTGGATACGATCCAATAAGTACCATTGTGCAAAGAGATGGTCAGAAAACATACTGTGTGTGTGTGTGTGTGTGTGTGTGTGTGTGTGTGTGTGTGTGTGTGTGTGTGTGTGTGTGTGTGTTTGCTGTGTTGGTGACCAGGTATTTGCAAGTTATAGGGGTTTTCCACCAAGAGATGCTCGGTTATGAGCATGGTTGTGGCACGATGGAGAGCGTTTATAAATGTGTTTCCACCTTGGTCTGACACACTGTAAACCAGGCTGACCAGCCCGGCATTTCTTACCGTGATGGTCCTGGTTATGATCTCTCAACAGTGTGCTGGGTGGGAGGGTTCAAGTGATCGTTGAAGACAGTTAACCTGCCAGTTGTGTCATTGTTAAACCTCTGATAGCCTGAGAGAAGAGGCTCTATGTGTCTATACTGTAGTACTGTAGTTGTGTTGTGACAGCACAGGTGTTTGTCTGACAGCAGCGACATAAACAGTCCAATACTGAGGTCATGGTGGTCCTTCATAATCCTAAATAATCTATGCATGTTAATGCATACATGAAATAATAATCACAAAGGACAGTTATTCTCAACTGTGCGTGGGTGGTTGCGTGTTGTGTGGTGTCTGTGTGTGTCTGTGCGTGTGGGTGTGCATGTGGGTGTGCGTGCATGTGCGTGTGCGTGTGTGTGTGTGTGTGTGTGTGCGTGTGCGTGTGTGTGTGTGTGTGTGTGTGTGTGTGTGTGTGTGTGTGTGTGTGTGTGTGTGTGTGTGTGTGTGTGTGTAAACAGGCAGGGGTCTCCTGCGCAAGGGCTGGAGTTAGAGTGCTGCCAGTAGAATTTTTACCTCCAAGTAAAAATTTGTGTCAAACCAGAAACAGGATTGTGTCAAAGGTCATGTCCAATCTAGACGCAGGATCTAAATGTCTCATTAAGAGCAGGGAGACCAAATACAATAACCACAGTTGTACACGTTATATTGCATTAACATACTCTACCATACAGACTGGACAAAGTAAAAATGTGTTCGCTAAAAAAGTTGCATCTCTCTCTCTCGCTGACATAATAATAAAGCTTTAATAATAAAGCTAATAATTGTTTTATGTTTTTTAGCTTTTTGATTTCTATTTTTCTCTCTTTTCTCTCTTCTCCCGAACAGCAGACTTCTTCTTTCTGAGGAGGCGGTGTGTAACAGGATGCTGCAGATGTTCTATCTGTCTATAATGGCTGGCGCCCTCTTCCTCTTCTTTGTGATTCCCTGCTGGGGGAGTCACATCAATGCTGGAGACACGAGCAGGAGAGCTGGCTCCATCGTTGGGTCTACACTGGACAGGGTGGAGGAGGTGGAGAAGGTGTGTGATAGCAAGGAAGCTGGATGCTATCATAGACAACCACTCACACCCCCTCCAAATGGAGATAGTGGGGCGTTTGAGCAGGAGGGGAAATGTTAGCTTGAATTTGTTTGTTTGTCATCCATGTTTTGTGTCAGAATTATTTTTCTTAAGTTTCGTCATGCGTTAAACAATGGATGATAGAAAAATAAACATATTGTAGAGTAAAGAGTGGTGCTTGAACACTTTAGACACTATAGTACTATACAATCTCATTCTGCGATTGTTGTCAGCTCAGTGCTATGAGGGCATTTCAAGAGCTTACATTTAAATAAACTTCACCTCTCTCCTACACAGATGAACCTCACTTGCTTCAGTACGACTGACCCACACTCTGTGGATGTGAACCACATCTATGATGGCCTGGTGGATACTGGCTTCCTGTGGAGAGGAAAACCATCTGACATCTTGTTGTGTTACAACACCAGTACTCCTGCCTCGTCCCGCTGTGTACCATGTATTCTGGATCTGAACAAGACTGTCCTTGCGGTTTGTAAGGGCATCTAGACAGTCCAGCTGATGATGGAGGCAGAGGGAGAACACACCATTGACAACATTAAGACTGGTGAGATGTGTGTAAAATGTGTGACAGCAAAGGAAATGGACAGAAATAACATTCCACTGTGACACTGTGATACAGTTAGCAGGGAATTCATGTTTTATTATGGAGGCTATAGAACAGGTGAACCTGAGCAATATGTAGATAACATACAGTAGGTCACAAGTATTTACTGTTGAGAACTTTTTCTCAAAGTGTCAGATTGTTTAATGTCCAGCACTGTGTTTTTTATTTTCAGTCATTGATTGCTCATTAATTTATTCATTAGTAATTGTATTCATTAGATGAATGTGATTCATGATTTCAGATAATGAAATAAGATGTTTAACACATTGCATGCCAGTCGCGTAGATCTACGCGAACCTATTTAAAGCCGCAGCGTGCCAGTCGCGTAGATCTACGCGAACCGCCGATTCCCATGTTAAGTGCCCCAGGTGCACTTTCCGAATTTTTTTGATCCATTTCCGTTTCCGGTTTCCGGTCGGAAACGGAATTATTCGGGTTCCGGTTTTTTCGATCGTATCCGCTTCCTGTCTGGGATCCTGTTTAAAACTCGATTTTCTCTGGTTGTTGTTTTTCTCCTCGCTGATCACTGTTTACCGTTGGTCGGCTGTAGCTTCAAGATGGCGGCACGGATTTGGAAACTGTTTTCGCTCGCCGTTTCTCACGGATCCGCTGTGTGTTTAGAACCAAATGAACGCGCACTTTTAACTTATTTAGCGAGGTCTGTGGCGACATGAAAAAAACTAAAAAACAACAATAAAACGCTGGCACTGGTGAGTACATTATGAGATTAAACTCTGGCATGGAATGTGTTAATGAGAGAATGACGTGCCAAACATCTTCATCTGGACTGAAACCCAAATGGATCAATAACAAGTAATAGTAGTAGTAGTAGAAGTCTAGTAGTAAAGCTACACAGTAAAATCCTCAGTGTTATATTAACCCATTAAAGGCATTTTTAGCTATATAAATAGCACATTGGTTCTCAAAGTGGGGTTTTATACTTTATCTATTCAAAAATTGCAGAAACACTAGCTCATAGCGCGTCACTTCATGCCACGCTATGTGCTTGTAGATCTGCTATTTTTGAAAAATCGTGAAAATGTGTGGAAATCTTTGCTTCTGAGGGTCCCTGGAACAAAATGTTTTGAGATGGGGTCTGCAGCCAAATACATATCATTTTAGGGGTTTGAGCACCACTGATTTAGCAACATACGTTATTAAGAAAACTGTTAGAAGACATTTGTAGAATCGGCCTCAGGTCTTAATGGGTTAACTCTGAAGAGTGTGCAAATAGAACCGAATAGTTCTAACTCAACCATTTGGTTCCATTTGTACTCTCTTCAGAGTTAAATTGACACAAAGGATTATGTGTAGTTAGTGTACTGATCAAGTAAGTAGTAGTAATAGTAATATTAGTAGTCTAGCAGTGTAATCATTAGCACCACTAGCAGTAGTATCTGTAACATTAGTAGTGGTAGTAATAGTAGCTGAAGTCGTAGTATAATTATTAGCAGTAATGTCTAGCAGTAGTATCTGTAACATTAGTAGTGGTAGTAATAGTAGCTGTAGTCGTAGCAGTACTGTCTAGTAGTAGTATCTGTAGCAGTAGTGGTAGATACTCATACTCTAACAGTAGATCAGATACTTTGTGCTCGTTGTAACTTTACTGAAATGCTGACCTTTTGACCCTGGTGTCATTACAGACTGTCCATCCTTCACTAAACCCTCTGTCCATGGTGAGTACCAGTAAGTTCAGTAGCACAAGTAGTGGCATGTGTCAGCCTTTTGGGCATGGGTCTTCAACAGTGGGTCAGGGTTACTACAGAGGTACTACAGAGTTACTACACAGGCTTCCAGTTCCAGATGTTTCTGTGATAGGAACTTCTTATTTTTTCTTTTACCACTTGAACCCTAGAATCCCTATCCTGGTGGGAACATTAGTTGAAAATATCAGGATCCAAAGGTCAAGTTTAGTCGTTAAAAGTCTAAAAAAAACACATTGTCATGAATCCTACATATTCATAGAAAATGTCATGCGTAAACAAACAAACACACACATGAATGTACAAAGTCTATGAAGCTATCTATGAAATCTATGAAAAAGCCTGAAAAAACACTGAAGACCCCTGACTTAGGGGACCTTGACCTCTGACCTCTATGCCCAGTACCTCCACTCAGTCCAACCTTGGATGCTGCTTCGATGCAAGCTATCGAGCCACCAGCTAAAGAAACAGGTGAGTGAATAATTGTTTTAATTTAATAAACATTGTGCAATGTCTGTAATGTAAGTATTAGTTTATATATTAACCTAATATTATTACTACTACTACTACTACTACTACTACTAGTACTACTATTACTATTACTATTACTATTACTATTAATACTAATACTAATACTGATACTAATACTACTACTACTACTACTACTACTACTACTACTACTACTACTACTACTACTACTACTACTACTACTAATAATAATAATAATACTGTACAAATAAAACCAAAAGTGTGTGGGTGTGGTGTGTGTGTGTGTGTGTGTGTGTGTGTGTGTGTGTGTGTGTGTGTGTGTGTGTGTGTGTGTGTGTGTGTGTGTGTGTGTGTGTGTGTGTGTGTGTGTGTGTGTGTGTGTGTGTGGGTGGGTGTGTCTCATATTTGCTCTTTGCTGATCTCTATGGAGTTATTTGACCTCTGACCTTTCTTTCCCATGCTGCCGAGAACAGTTTGATTAAAGTAAGAAATCTGTAATGTTTCTCTCATCTTCACCTGTTGTTTCTGCCTGATCCTCAGCACAGTGTATAGAAGGACCTATAGGACTGAACAATACTATATATTTTAGATTATCTTATTTCAGTGACATCTTTTTTAAATTATTATATTTTGTTTACCTTTATTTTTTCAGAAAAGACCATTGAGAGCAAGCTCTCTTTTTCACGGACACCCTGAGTACAACATGATCACAACATATACAAAAAACTATACAATTTTAAATGAAGTGCAATATAATGAACAACAAAAAAACATCATAATGCAGACACATGGGCTACACAAAGCAGGTGCAGTCCAATTTACACAGTCAAGTTAAGTTAGTTTGATATGTATATTTTGTTTAGACACCCAGACACCATCACACATTGTGACACCATGTGTGCATCAACAGTATTCACTATTATAATGCAATGATCTCTTTACTGACACTAAGGCATTGCGTCCACACAACGGTTTTATTCTGGGAAACCGGATAAAAACACCAGACATGAACAAAAACGCAGCGCAAAAAAGACGTTCAACGCCTCGTCATGCTGCTTGGGTTTTCAAAACCTGGTGCTCCCATTGAAAACATTTAAAAACATACGCTGCACTCAGGAAGCAAAAACAAAAATATCTTGGTGGACACGGCCCTTAATGCACACACCTGTGCCTTGCACTAGTTATTATGATAGACAGACAGACAGACAGACGCTATTGATTATTGAGTTGTTAAAATATTTGATAATGGCTCTGTAAGGAGGATGGATGACTGAACCTCTGTTCTTTATCTGTCATTCTATCTCTCTAGAGGTTTCTACAGCTGGACAGGTTCCCTGGTGGGGATGGCTTATTGTCACCCTCGGCATCATCATGGTCTTCCCCAGTGTCCTGGTTTATAGGAAGAGACAAAGTATTCAGAAGTTTGTTCACAGCAAATTCTGCACACCTGGTGTGTCTCCAGCTGGTGATCAGGACAGGTAAAGAATATTTCATATATATGAAATATTCAGTCTTGAAGGTTGATTTATTCTACAGTTCAATATTTCAACTTCCTCTGTCTGTCTGCTTTTATGTCTCTTCTGTCCAGGCCTATGGATGGTGTCTCTGAGGCCAGTCCTATGAACAGAGAGTCTCTGTGGACAAACATCAAAGTCTGAACGAGGTTGATGGAACATCTACTGCACTCATGTAGCCTCACCTTCCAGCTGCACTTCTTTCTCTGTCTCTCTCTGCTCCAATGCTGCTCCCTACCAGTTCTTCTGTGTGTGCGTGTGTGCGCCGTGCGTGCGTGTGTGAGATGAAGCTGCCATTCTCTGAGTACTCAATGACATCAACTCTGTTACAATCTATCAAAAAACAATGTCCCACTTCACACAACGATGCACTGACAACTACCTGCAGCTGAACTTGGACAAAACTAAAGCACACACATCAAACACCCCCACATTGGACTTAACCCCCCCCTTTCCTCCATCCATGGAAATACAGTAGAAGAGGTCAGCAACTTCAAATATCTTGGACTCACTCTGGACAATACATTTAGTTTTAATCAACACATCACTTCTATCATAAACGATTCCAGTAAAGACTCCATGTTATCTGTAAGCTTAGAGCACTGTGTTCTCTCAACTCTTGTTGTTACTGCACAAAACCATAATTCAATAATTTTGTACTGTTCTCCATGTTTTTTCAACATGTTGACCATGTTGAAACTATTTGGTTATAATCAGCCTTATTTATTAGATTAACGTTGTTGTTGTTGTTTGTTTTTTATTAAAACTACAGTATGTACTATGTTTGCGGGCATATTGGCTAATGTAATGTAAGTTAGCTGATGTTAAACAGTTAGTCATATTTTATCCATGTGGGAGACAACTTTAATTCAAGTCATATTTCCTTTCATTTGTGATTTTAAAACAATTTCCTTGACTAATATTGTAATTAGCTTGTAATTGCAGCATCTTGGCGAAAAAAAAACACTTGTCAAAATGCACTGTAGACATCATGTACTGTAAGTTAGCAGTGGCTCAGGAGTTAGAGCAGTTGTCCCATTTTCAACCACATCTATATTTATTGACATCATCGGTGGGGATACCGAGCTAATGGAAACTACAGCCTTTCTCTTCCTGTAAACTAAGTTATCATGCTGAAATAGAAGCCATTGTTCAAGTTCATTGCCATCAAAAATGTAAATGTTTAAATGTCCAAACCTGCCTACCAAATGACCTTCCAATGATATCATGGGTAGGCAGGTTTCTGAACTGAGCACATCCCACCTCTGAGATGCGTGAGTAGACAGAAATTGCACCATATAATGAGCATTATGACATGCAGCGACTGACGTCCCCAGTTCAATGAGAGTCGTGGGCAATCTGACAGGCAGTGCGACGAGCAGGCCCACTTCCGTGAAACGTTTGTGCTCGTTTCACGCACACGACATAACAAGAGCTGGATTGTGATAAACTTTTTTCTATGTGAAAGGCAGGACAATGATTTGACACAGCTGAAGCAGGCGTAGAAAACCTGGCTTTCACTCGCCAAGCGATTGTCTGTGTGTGTTCAATAGAGGAATGCAGTGTGACCCCGCTAATCCAAGTGAAAAGCCCTTTAGAAACGGCCAATTATATGAAGATAAGGTTGACCTGAGCAAGACGCTGAACCCATAACTGCTCCTCTGTGTATTCACTCTGATCAGCACATACTGTGGGGTCACTGCAGAGAAGTAATGTAATGTCTGGATCACTTGAAATGTCCTTTACTGTCATGTTAGCTTCATATGCAGCTAATGGTGAAGATCTGAGGGCAGTGGGACTGTTTTTTTTCCTTGTTATGAAACGTAAAGAGACCCGTTACTGTGTGTAAGCTAGAGAAAGGTAGGAGAGAGCAAGAGATACGCTGCCTAATGTCACTGTCTTTGTCTTAATGCACTTAATGCTTTGTGTAAAGCACTATGAATTGCCTTGTTGAAATATCTCTGCTCTATAAATAAACGTTCCTTTTCCTTCCGTTGCCATACTGTATTAAAGATGTGTTAATTTGTTTGTTTTGGTGTGGGTATACGGCCCACAGTAGCATAGGAACTTTATGAAGGGGCAGAGTTGTGTTCACAGCCGATTACATAGATAATACCACCCTGTAAGGATTCATGAATGAATGTGTTGTATTTATGACCCTTTGATGTTTGTCTTTCTGAACCACACTGATGTTAGTAAGATAGAAGGCTCTATCGAGGAGTGATAAAAGGCCACCAGAAGTTTTCCATTGAGCCCGTTTTTTCTTGAGCACTCTCAGGAAGTACAAAAGCTGCTGTGTCTTTTTGACCACAGCCGTGGTGTTATCAGATCAGCAGAGGTTGTCAGAGATGAGGGTTTCCCAGGAATGTAAAGCGGTGAACCCTTGTTTTTGAACAACTTGACATGCCGATAATAACTTTACAGATCTATGGCCAGTTTCACAGCAAAACTTGAAACAACTTGTGGTATTAGAGTTTACAGTTCAGTGTTCAACTCCATAATCCTCTTTCAGACCTCTGACACCAAGCTCAGCATCCTAGGGCTCAACCTCAGCGTGTGCAGCTGGATCCTGGACTTTCTGTCAGAACGACAGCAGGTGGTGAGGATGGGATCAAAAACCCCTGACCCTCAGCACATGAGCCCGCCAGGGCTGTGTTCCGAGCCCCCTTGTCTACGACCCGTACACCTATATGACTGCGTATCACACAACTCTAACTTAGTGGCTCTCAACAAACAAGACCAAAGAGCTGATGGACTATAGGATGTCAGAGAACATAAGCTGCTGCAGTGGAGAGGGTCTGTGAGTTCAAATACCTAGGAGTGCTCATCACTGATAAAGTGGTATGCACTTTCTCAGGTGACTGAATTAGTTCGATATGGGTCCAAATAAGTAATACTGTTATTGTTTAACAAGAATCAAAACAGCACTGAATTTCAAGCACAATTTACAATTACGGCATTTAGATTCGAATTTGGAGAGCTTATGTTTTCTTTGTTGAAAACTTATTTTACATCGTTGTTTGTGACAGACAAGTATTGCATTACATTTGTGTAGATTCTTTATTATTATTAGTATTTAAATGGGAGAACACTTGGGCTACAAGTGAACAGACATCCACCTAACTTTTGTGAAAACCTATACTGTATTGTGACATACTGTATAGTTGTATTCCCACAGCACAGATTTCCCCTTGTCATGGTGTTTCTCAGATTGGTCTCAGATCAGAGGCTCAAGTAGGAACACCCTGTCTGGCACAATGTGCCGGGACTCTTACAGTGTATCAGAATTCAGATTTAAAGGATAATTGCCCCCCTCCACTCCAGCTCCCCTGTTATCTTTGGCACATGTCCAGGGATTGTGACTCATCATCATATTGTGTAACACAGAGCTAAACTCAAGTCATGTGTTGGTCTGAAAGGAATATAACACACTGTCCCACTACCATCACCCTGAGCCCAACCCCCCTATTAACAGCCTTTCCCAGACATTTCTCCCTCTCTTCCCAGAAGAGGTGGATCTACACACTGGAAACATTTTTACACTCAGAGTTAAAGGAAGATCTCCCCCCAAATCAAGATCTCCCCCAGAGGGGAATACTATAAATAATACATCAATTACTAATGATGTTTCCGGATCCATGAATTGAACTCAGTGGAACCATGGTCTAAATGAGGAAAATTAAATTCTTTATATATTTTTCTATAAGCCAGGTTTATGTCATAATGTGGCTGTATATGTATTTGTATATTGATTTATATGTGTGTCAATGTGGTAGGTCTACAATATTTGCACTGGTGAATGGAACTCTGGATTTGGATTTTATGGTATAAGGTTGTAGGATATTAATGAGGTCACACATACCTATAACAGTTAGTATTCCTTGTGAAAGAGGTGTTTGGTTTGCTGGCTCTTTACAGACTGGATTTATTTAAGCCATAGTTAGACCTTCATTTGAGATGATTTATTTTCCACTATCAAACCATTTATAGAGTGAGGAAGTGTCCACATGTCTGTACACTGTTTAACCAGTGGGAACAACATTGTTCCACAGACAGGCTTTGTGTGTTTTCAATTACCACACCGCGCTCAACACCGTGGAGGAAAAGGCAAGTGGCGAGGCGATAAGGAGAGTGTTGGGGAATCCCCCCACAGGCTCTGTGTACCAGCAGGGAGCTGCCTCAGCAGTTTGCCCGGGGGGGGGGGCTGTGTGCCTCGAGCTGGCTTCAGCATGACATCATTCCACCTCGTTTGACATGTTTCTCCTGGATCTCAGGATTCAACTGAGGATTCTCCTCAGACTCAGTTAGGCATTAAAGGTATGTAGGATGGGTGGTGACCTTGAGCTGGGTTGTGCATGACACCGGTTAACCCTTTCACGCATAACGGTCACTACAGTGGACAGCTATTAAAATGTCATTTTCTATTATAAGAATAGGTTTTGATGTCAGAGTTGCATACTAGCCTATACAGGGGACGCTAGAGCATCACCTCAATACTGCCATCCAGTGGCCAGGTGTTGTAACTGCAACATAATTTTTTCAACATCCAAGATGGCTGACAGAAATGTAAACAAGCCCAACAGCTCAGGAATATCTATCCATTCCTTCTAAAGTAGGAGACCCCTGCAGGTAAAAAAAATATTATTACATCAAGTAACATCTAATAAGCACTATAGTTGTGACAAATTCCAAGTATTGATTTTATATTGGGAGGAAATTATGATTGATCATCTGTCCACTAAATTGGACTGCATGCATCACTGGCTCTATTTCAACTAAAATTCATACTTTTGCTGCCACAGTTTGCTCTTGAAAATGCTTCATCTGCAGTTACCTTTCTGGATATAAATCAATGTATTCATGTTATTAGAAAGTAACCTGCATTGTTTGTATCAAAAATAATATTTTATGCATATTTTTTTACATTATGGGAGTACATTTGTGTCTATTTATATTTTGTAGAGGTCATGTGCAGCTCATTATAGACCTAGGCCTACAGGATAGTGGAGTAACTATTATATGACTAAAGTGAGGATGATGATAGTGGCCAGTGGTGATCAATGGCTGCCAGAAAAAGAAGGATAAGCAAATATGATTAGCAGTGACAGTGAAGCTGTATGATGATGAGGATAATAATAATAATAATAATAATAATACTACGGGTAATAATAATAATAATATTTTGAACCTACAAGGGAAATTCAGTTTTGACCCAAGTGGTCAGACTTCAGCAAAAACCTAACTGTGTGATGGGTGATGGTTGATTGAAGTAGTCTCACCTGGCCTGAGTCAAACTAATTGGACTCACAGTGCCCAACTCTGAGTCCAATTAGTCCAATTAGTTTGACTCAGGCCAGGTCAGCCCCCATCCCACACAAACAAAAACAATCCCCATGGAGCTATATTTGAATTGATTACAGTTGTAATAAAAACTGTTGCAGTAGGTTATCAGCAGTCATTACTGTTGGAACACATAACATGTTGCCTATCCAATCATTTTGGCTTATTATCCTTTTTGCTAAAATGCACAGAGAAATAAATAGTTGTGTGTGTGTGTGTGTGTGTGTGTGTGTGTGTGTGTGTGTGTGTGTGTGTGTGTGTGTGTGTGTGTGTGTGTGTGTGTGTGTGTGTGTGTGCGCGTGTGTGTTTATTTTTTGCATCATCAGGCTATTATTTTGGGTAGCCTACTTGTGCTGTTGTGGAGTGGAGCTCTTGCTATAACAAAGTATAGGCATATAGTAGTGTCATTACTGTAACCTGGTATCTGGAATGTGATGCTGTTGCTGCAGGGTGAACTATATAGGTAGCTTATAGTATAATAGATTTCTTAGCCCCCCACCCAAAATCACCACCAACCGCCACCATTATTTAGATGAACATTTTCTACAGAGGACATTGTGAGTAACTCTCCCAACACTCTCTTTCAGATGTATTTCAGTAATACAGTCTCTTCAGTTTTACTGACCTATATCCTGTACTATATCGCTTCACCAAGTCCATCTTGTATGAACATTGTGAAACACATTGCAGTGTCCACCCCTGAGACCAGGTTTGCCCCTGGAAACCACTGGCCCCAGCATACAGACACAAAACAATGCAAACAGATGCCATGATGTTGTAGCCTGGTATCAGCCTGCTTCGCTACGTTCGGCGGACTTTTTTTTCTATCTTCGCTTCTCAGTCTGGAAAGCCTCCCATTGGGAGGTTTTGCAGAACTACACTGGAACTACATATGTTACGTTGGGCAACGTCGTTGCTGATTGGATGTTGTTCAAACGAATGACGAATCACAGCGATCACACTGTTTTTTTGGTCCCGCCCCGCACCACAGACCAATCAGAAGCCCCAGGTTCGATTCGAAGCTTGTGGCATGTCCCGCCTCCCTTGGAGATAGGAGGCTTTCCAGACTGAGAAGCGAAGAGAGAAAATAAAGTCCGCCGAACATAGCGAAGCAGGCTGGATCCCAGGCTAATGATGTTGCATGCACAGGAACATCCAAGTACATCTGCATAAAATGCTTGCAGGCTTTGTGCCCTAGGTGCTTAGTCAATTTAGTTTGACTCAGGCCAGGTGCGACTACTTCAATCTAGCCTGCACTAGTCTGGCCATGCCAGGCTAACTTCAGTCAGCCATCACCCATCACACAGTTTGGTTTTCACTAGACAGTAAGCACTCATGTTGGTGTTCAATTTAGAGTTATTTTGGTTTTCACTTGACAGTAGAAACACTATTATTTATGTGTTTTGTGTTTGTTGAGCCGAGGAGTCAAGAGAAAGTTAATAAATAGTATTAGAATATGTTAGAAATGTGAAAAATTTAGTTTTACAGCATTACAAATATATTTGATTTGATATTATTAGATTTTCATAATTTTATTCATTGGTTGTATTTGATCCTTATTCTTTTCAGTTAAAAACACAAATGCATGCTGTCCTCCTGAGTGGACAGGTCAATAACTCCTTAAAAAAAATTGTTTTAAAAAAGATTAAGTGCAGTTGTTATATTTATGTCTAAAGACACATAAAAACACTTAGTGACATTTTTTTTTCTCAGGTTATCATAATTCATGCGTGAAAGGGATAAATCAGACATCCCCCCACCACACACACACACACACGCACACGCACACGCACACGCACACGTACACGCACACACACACGCACACGCACGCACGCACGCACGCACGCACGCACACACACACACACACACACACACACACACACACACACACACATGGCAGCGTTTAGCTCTTGTCTTGGCAAGCAGTGTAATGTGTGTGTAAACCCCCAGAAGTAAAATATCTCATCTGTCCTACACCGGAGGATATAACAGGCACATGACACATAGCAGTGTGGTTTCCCTGCTAAAGTGTGTACTTTAAAGAGGTGCCATGGTTTTACACTTTTTCTGTTTTTCATGTGTCTATGAGGTTGATATAACTTCATTAAGCCCCCTGGTGGTGTTTTTATGGTGTTTTATGTCTTCTCTGACTATTTTGAGTTTCTACCTGGAGGCTGAAACCTTGAAGGTCAAACGTGCCAATAGAAAAACAGCGCTTTAGTGACATAGTAAAAACGTACCCTCCCCCTCATTATCATAACACAACAGGTGTGGGCATGAGGAGGAGGAGGGACTAGGACAGGTGGGTGGTGCTTAGGTGGTGGAGGAGGTGCTAAGGTGAGAACCAGGTATACTTAATGAACTGGAGGCGTGTCCACATAAAACATAATTTTAACAATTTTTTACAAATCTTCCTCCTAGTATAACCATAATACCTGATGATTATGTTTTAGGGGGGGGAAGAAATCACTGAAAATCACGGCACCCCGTCTTTAAGTTTTCTTTATTTAAAATTCTCTGAGAGATAAAACAGTTGCATGTTCACAGCAATCAGTTAAAACAGTTGCATACAGGTAATGAACGGTTAAGTAAATTCCTAAAATGGCTAATAGATGCTAGGGTGTTTAGTTTAAGATCTTGTTGCAAGAGGTTCCAAGAACCAGGTGAACCAATGCTGAGAGTCTTTCCCAGTTCAGATTTGGCACGAGGAACCAGAAGGACTAGCCATTCGCTAGAGTGAGTTAGTAGTACAGTGGTATTACAGTAGTACAGTAGTCTGTTAACAGGTCATTGTAATACTTCATGTGAAAAAAAAACACTTCTGGCATTCTAAACGGTTTCTGGTGATGTCATGCCCTCTGATTCAAACCACACATACACTGAATACAAATAACGTCTGCACACCTCTTGTGCTTAGACTCTTTCCCAAACGTTTTTGTCCACAGTTCTTGAAAAAGGTATTTGTCAACTGCTGTCTCAGAATGCAGGCCCCTATTTTTCTTTGGTTCAGAGAAAACGTCCAATGATCTGATTCTGAGCACTGTCTCTGTGTCTCATTGGATTGTTGCATACTCCACATAAACATCCTCAACTTTTTTGGGGTTCTTTTTTGAAAATGGATCTTTAACCTTTAATTGTTTTCTTAAAATGTAGACAACTACAGCTACTGGTGCAGGTGCATGAGTGCATGTGTGCGTGTATGGCTCTGAGTCATGAGTTGAAAATGTGTGGGAGTTACAGCTTCATCAGGACCAACGTTCCTCTCCTTGGTGACGTCCTTTGTAACGTGACACCCTGGGAAGGAAAGAGGGTGGGTGAGTTTGACTGGCAGTGTGTGTGTGTGTGTGTGTGTGTGTGTGTGTGTGTGTGTGTGTGTGTGTGTGTGTGTGTGTGTGTGTGTGTGTGTGTGTGTGTGTGTGTGTGTGTGTGTGCGCGCGCGTGTGTGTGTGTGTGTGTGTGTGTCGACTTCAAAAAAGCATTCGATTCAATTTGGCATGAGGGTCTGATGTACAAACTGTTGGACAGTGGCATTGGGGGGAAAACCTATGACATCATAAAATCAATGTACACTAACAACAAATGTGCAGTTAAAATAGGCGAAAAGCACACAGACTTTTTCCCCCAAAGCCGAGGAGTTAGACAGGGATGCAGCCTGAGTCCAACACTCTTCAACATATATATCAACGAATTAGCAAAAACGTTAGAACAGTCCACAGCTCCAGGCATCCCCTTGGCAAACACAGAAATCAAATGCTTACTTTTTGCAGATGACCTGCTGCTGCTGTCTCCAACCAAGGAAGGACTACAGCAGCAACTTGATCTCCTACACAAATTCTCCCAGACATGGGCCCTGACAGTGAACCTAACTAAGACTAAAATCATGATATTTCAAAAAAAGATCCAGCCGCCAAAACCATAATTTTTTCCTAAATACAATCCCACTAGAACAAACAAAAAACTATACCTACCTTGGCCTAAACATCAGCAGCACAGGGAACTACAACCAAGCTGTAAAGGACCTGAGAGACAAGGCAAGAAGGGCATTCTATGCTATCAAAATAAACATCAAAATAGACATCCCAATTAAAACCTGGCTTAAAATACTGGACTCTGTGATAGAACCAATTTCCCTCTATGGTTGTGAGATCTGGGGACCATTAGCAAACCATGACCTTGAAAAATGGGATAAACACCAAACCGAGACCCTACACACAGAATTCTGCAAATCCATTCTCCGTACCCAGCGAAAAACACCAAATAATGTATGCAGGGCAGAATTAGGACGATACCCACTAATTATCAAAATAAAAAAGAGAGCACTTAAGTTCTACAACCACCTAAAAGAAAGCGACCTAGATGCACTCCATAACAAGGCACTCACACACAGCGAAACCCTAGAGAGATGCCCCCTCAGCCAGCTGGCCCTGGAACTCCGGGCACAAACACAAACAGAGCCACGAGATAGAAAACCCATTGGACTAAACCAAATTATAAAACAGCAAAAGGAAAACTACCTGACACACTGGAAAGAAGCAACACAAAAGCAGAGTAAACTAGAATGCTATCTGGCCCTAAACAGAGAATACGCAGTGGCAGAATACCTGAGCACCGTGACTGACCCAAAACAAAGAAAAATCCTAACTAGGTACAGACTCAGTGAGCACAGTCTTGCGATCGAGAAAGGTCGTCACAGGCAGACCTGTATCCCGAGAGAAGACAGACTATGCACCCACTGCACACAAAATGAAGTGGAAACCGAGCTACACTTCCTAACCGTCTGTCCATTGTACCAAGACATCAGAGACACATACTTCCCACAGATTACAACCACACACGGAGATTTTGAAAACATGACCAATGACAAAAAACTCCCATATCTGCTGGGCGAAGTACGACAATGTGCAAACACAGCAGCAAGATTTGTGAGTTGCTGTGATAGGAAAAGGATATCAAACGGAACACAACCACCCTAAAGACTAATCATTGTGTATATTCCGGCACTATACCTGCACCCAGTGATCTTGGTACATAGAAATTGATCTATTGAAGATTCTGACTTTCAAATGTACATATTTTTTGTTTTGATTGTATTGCTGTATTGCTGTATTATGCTTTCTGCTTTGGCAATGTAAACGTATGTTTTCTCATGCCAATAAAGCCCTTTGAATTGAATTGAATTGTGTGTGCAAACACTACACGTTTTTTGTGGTCAGCTGAGGTGATTTGAGGGTGAGGAAGCACTTATTTCAGCACTGCTGTGGTTGTGTGGAAATAAGAAAAAAGTCCCCCCCCCCCCTCTATGTTGCCTAAAACTGGATAATTGATTAAGGTCATGTGATCAGTGACATACGCAGGGTGTACTTTTGGCTGAGGGGGCGGAGCCAAAAGTACACCCTGCGTATGTCACTGATCACATGACCTCAATCAATTATCCGTTTCTAGGCAACACAGAAGGGGGGGGGGGGGGGACTTTTTTCTTATTTCCACACAACAGCTCTAAGGTGTATTAAAGACATAGTTCAATGTTGAAAATGAGTGGTCTTCCCCTTTAAGGGAATAGCTACTGCCAGGACCTGACAGCCTTGTGGAATGTGGTGTGTAGACCGCGTGCACAACAGAGAGATATTTGAGAAGGAGAGATCCTTCTCCCTGCACAGCACACGGCACATATGACAGCTAGATGCTTGATCAGAGCAAAAAGAACAAACACCACCCCAGTAAGAGGCTGTTTGTGACTATGGCACTCCACGAATGCAGAAGTGCCGTTCTCAAACCCATGACGTAAAAGGGTCCGCTAAAAAAACAGTTAAAACGACGGAGGTGCGCCGTCTTCGCTGCACTCGGCACGGCGACTCGCTCGCCTGACGGCTCGCTCGGCGGTGCCTCTCGTGGCTCAAGTCCACTTCAGCCGACTCGGTCCCACATGTAGCGGTGGATACGTGTGACCCCGACCGACTCATACTTCCAGGCTGCCACCAGTCATGCCATAGCTGTCAACCATAGCCGTTACCAGTAGCTGTTGTTGAGGAATTCACATTATTAGATAGAGGTTTTTAGTGACTCGTCCCTCTAAGGAGACAAGTGAACCCATACCATGTAAAATGCTCCCCCACAGCATGACAGAGCCACCAGACCCCCTCACTAGAGGTCAAACATACAGGCCTGTACCGTTCTCTTTGTGTACGCCACACAATTGTCAACGCACGCACGCACGCACGCACGCACGCACGTTTTTTTTTCGTGCCAAGGACCCCAAAATATATATATATTTGACCGCGGGCCCCCATCTGAAAACGCTTTGTGCCAGGGACCCCCAGAAGAGAAGATTTGTGTTAAAAAAATACACTTTCTAGATTTTTCTAAAATGTTCAAATATAGCATACGTACAAGCATGGCACGCGCGCTGTGAGCTTGTATATCTGCTATTTTTAAATAGCCACGGTATTTGTCACACACACACACACACACACACACACACACACACACACACACACACACACACACACACACACACACACACACACACACAACCTCATAGTGAGTCATTCATTCTTTCCTCCCACTCAACCCAGCAAACACTTTCTCCCTACTCCCTCCCTCCTTCCCTCTCTCTTTCCCCACTATATCCACTCCTTCCCTTCCCACTCCCCCCCCCTGTGTGTGTGTGTGTGTGTGTGTGTGTGTGTGTGTGTGTGTGTGTGCGTGTGTGTGTGTGTGTGTGTGTGTGTGTGTGTGTGTGTGTGTGTGTGTGTGTGTGTGTGTGTGTGTGTGTGTGTGTGTGTGTGTGTGTGTGTGTGTGTGTGTGTGTGTGTGTGTGTGCGTGTGTGTGTGTGTGTGTGTATGGGTATGTATATATGTACTACTACGTACCTATGTATGTGCGTTTATGTCTCCAAGAGCATGTGCCACTTATGAACGCATGCACACACGCACAGAGAGACTGCTGCCAGGCTGACGGAGGAGAGGAGTGTCTTTTTGTTGTCCTCTGAAAACAGAATGAGATATTGTATTGTTGTTATACTGTATCTACTGTACCAGCAGGATCAATGAAGGTCTCACCTTATCTTAATGAGGTATATAAAGGTACACACTCTCTCTCTCTCTCTGAAGATAGAGTAGCTGTTATCTTTCAGTAGCTGTTGTAGGGGATTTGATAGAGTAAATATCACAATCAATGTGTGTGTGTGTGTGTGAGTGTGCGTGTGTGTGTGAGAGAATATAATGCACATTGTAAGGTGTTTTGGATCTGGGATCATGCATTCAGGCCTCGTTCTCCTCTTCTCCCACCCCCCACCCCCCACACACACACACACACACACACACACACACACACACACACACACACACACACACACACGCACACGCACACGCACACACACACACACACACACATGCACACACCTGTCAACTGTAAATATATGACAATTGCTAACTGTCAATAGAGAGACAGGGAGACACCCCTGTTACTGAACACGATTACAGAATATAGAGCTATGTAACACTTATTTTAACAAAACAATATCACTTACATTACCTTCAAACCTTAACCCTGATTTGCATTGCTTGAACAAACTGAATATATAACTTCTCTCCTCATTGCAGTCATGGATTAAAACAATGATAATCACACCTGTGGAGAGGAGCTTGTAACTATGGATCCACCAATAATGTAAGCCACAGTGTTGATCGGTCTGGCCTACTTGCATCCACATATATCCGTATGAGAAATAACAAATAAAGTAACAAAATTAACCATTTGTCATGACTCCCCTTCTTCGTTCTCTACACTGGCTCCCCGTAGCGGCTCGCATACAGTTTAAAACCCTGGTGCTAGCCTATAGGGTAGTGAAAGGAACACCTCCTTCTTACCTCCGGGCTATGGTCGAGGCTTACACCCCTGCCCGACCACTTCGGTCTGCCACCTCGGGGCGACTGGTTTCCCCGACGTTCAGTGGTCCTTCTGGCCGACCTAGGCGGTCAGAGCTTTTTTCTGTTCTGGCCCCACAGTGGTGGAATGAACTTCCCATTGATGTCAGGACAGCAGAGTCACTGCCCATCTTTCGCTGCAGGCTGAAAACCCACCTCTTCAGGACACACTACCCTGACCCTTCCTCTTAGCCTTGCCTATTGTTGTCAATTATTTGTATGAGCTCTTGTTTTATTGGATCTCATCTGTTTAAGAAAGTAGTTAGCTGATATATTGCACTTTTACATTAGCGCTAGGTATACTCTTAGTTGCTTGTTTTAGAAGAGAATGCACTTAAGACTTCTGGTGATTAGTAGTTTTCTTGCCTACCTATGTTGAATGCACTTATTCGCTTTGGATAAAAGTGTCTGCTAAATGACCGTAATGTAATGTCTTAATTGGTGAGAAGTAGTTTATTTTAGTTTTAAGTAGAATGAGTTCTATTGTGGTGAAACATTAACAGCAGTTAGTGATAGCAGGCCTCTCATTATGGTATTTATCCCAGTAGTCAATGAGCAACTATAATCATCTCATCGACTATTTAGATAGTACCATGTGACACTACTTATAACAGGTTATCAGCTACTGATAATGGCAAAGGAGTGAGAGAGAGAGAGAGAGGTGGGCTAAACATGATTTCCACCCCTAATACAAACGGTGAACGGAGAGGTGTTTAAAAAAACAATATGCAGCTTTCACACGCACACACACACCACATAAGAACTATACAGCTATGCCAAATCAAACTAATTAAAATCTGACTGCCGATGACAGGGCCTGACAGGAAGTCACATGATTTAGAAGAAGGTGGCGAGAGCACTGTAGCAAAGATTGTTAATATAGAAAGATACACCATCCCAATTGGAGCCACTATAGAGGCGAAATAGTACACAAATCCTACAAAATAATTAATGGTCTCCTAAGTAGGCGTGGTTTGCTTCTCCCCCGAACATCCCACCACCCTCCCCCCTCTCCTTGACAACATCATGTGTCAGACTGCAGATGGACTCTTCAGATACAGTATCTTCCCAAATCTCACAAGAGTGTGTAAATATTGTGTGGCTTGTAACGATCGGGTCCAATATTTAGTTCAGTGACCATGGAGCTAAAGAATGGTTCAGAAGCTGTGTTCACGTTCACTCTCCCATTGGAATCCAACCTGCTTCCGCTCTCCTATAAAGGCGTCCACCTACGTCACGCAGATACGGGAAGTAAACCGGAGATGGCATGTCTTGCTATTTCCGTCTTGGACTGTAGTCTACATGCATGATGACTCAGCATGTTGGCATCAACACACAGACAAAAACTGTTGCAATGTCAAAACAGTCAAATAATGCACTAAAATGTATATATGAAGTAAAAATACAATACAATGCAATATCATTGCAATAAATGTTTTTTTTTCTTCAGAAAGCACACGTTTCACACATTTCCTTTTTCAAGCGCAGTGAATCGTTACACACAAACACAACGTCACATACCTCTGTAGCGTTCAGCCGTTCCTCCCACTCACCCTATCGTAACTTTTTATTAACAGTAACAATATGGGATTCCCACATGCCTCATTAAGAATACACAGTAGGGATATTCCCTTTTAACTACTAGAGGCTGTTCTGAGGTCATGTACAGTAGGCTAATGAATAACCACATACTCGATACCAGTGGGCAGCATGTGGAGGATGTCAGAAGAGGCGATGACATGCCGCCAGGCCCCGCTAACTGCTCTCAGCTGCTGCTGCTCTGCTCACAGTCGCGGCATTTGCGTCATTCATCTCGACCTTGCAACGATATACTGTACAGCAGGGATGTACAGAGGGATTTGGAGACGCAGGGGCTGGAATTTCAAAAGGGCACATATTGCCAGCCGTCCCAAGGCTCGGCCCGGCCCGAACAATTACCATACTTTTAGGCCTGAAAACCCGAAAAAAAAAACGAAAAGATGTCACTGCATAGGCTACCTAATGTCCTGAAAGTCACACATCCAACAAGCTTTGAACTGAGCAGATTGGACCTTCCGTTCCAGAGATAATGGCCAAAACATCTTGAAAACAGACTGGTTTTCGAGCGCCGATTTTCGATTGAGTTTTGGCCATTGTCGCCTGTTTTTCTTTAATAACACGGGCTAGGAAGGTGGGACGGCGACTAGATACCTGGGTAAAGTTCACTTTGAGCTGCATCCAACACATCCACTGCCATTTCCGTTGGCCTTACCGTTTGGCCGCTAGGGGCAGTTGAAATGTCTTTCTTTTTTTGTGTGTGTGTGTGTGTGGGGGGTGGGGTAATAGATTTTATATTAGATTTTTTTTTCTAGTCTGGAGAGGGCACTTTTTTACCGACTGGTGTAAGGGCAGGGGCTCGAGCCCCCTTTCATGTCTATATGTGCACATGCCTGCTGTACAGTATGCCGCTAAGTCCTCTTGGTTTACCAAGATGCACAGTTAGTAGTGAGTCACTATATGATCTGATTCTGAGGATTGTGTTATTGGATTGTTTTGGACCACAGAGATGACATACTCAACATAAACATCCTCGACCTTTTGAAGAATTTTGAAAAGAATGTTTATCCTTTTGTTAAGGAGGAATCCAGCATATTTCTTAAAATGTAGAAAACTATAGCTATTGTTGTGCTGTGCTGTGTGTGTGTGTGTGTGTGTGTGTGTGTGTGTGTGTGTGTGTGTGTGTGTGTGTGTGTGTGTGTGTGTGCGTGTGCGTGTGCGTGTGCGTGTGTGTGTGTGTGTGTGCGCTAGCATGAGTCACCAACGTTCCTCTCCTTGTTGTCGTGGTTTTGTAACGTGACACTTCAATGTGAACTGCTGACATCATTCTTCTTCATGTGTGGTGCCTGGGGGTGAATGAAACTATCCCTCATCTTTAATATCCTGGTTCTGTTCACTGACTATCTGTCTCATTATGGGAACAAAAAACTGTATTAAGAGCAGCTGATGTGCTTGGACTTGGTTATATTATGCACTTATAAGCAGTAAAAAATAGCCATTCAAACAACTCTAGTCTCACTAGTATCTGACTCATTGCATTCCGCTCCTCTGCTCTCCTCTGCCTGGCTGGCAGCACGCCCAGAAGTTACAGTGGCCTGTGTGTGTGTGTGTGTGTGTGTGTGTGTGTGTGTGTGTGTGTGTGTGTGTGTGTGTGTGCGTGTGCGTGTGCGTGTGCGTGTGCGTGTGCGCGTGCGTGTGTGTAATTTGTGTATGGGCCTCTGTGCTGTGACTGGACTGTTACACCACAGCGAAAGGTGAACAGGCCTGTCACCAGAGTGTCACCCTGCAGTTCAAACCACTTTCAGCACTTGAGTATCCTGTCTGTTCAACATGACCACATGTATCAGTAGCTGTTAACCTTTTCCATTATCAGTATCAGTAGTTATAAGTACGGTAGCCGTTAACTCTCTCTCTCTCTCTCTCTCTCTCTCTCTCTCTCTCTCTCTCTCTCTCTCTCTCTCTCTCTCTCTCTCTCTCTCTCTCTCTCTCTCTCTCTCTCTCTCTCTCTCTCTCGTCTATCATCATCAGATATACAGCTTAGTGTCGTGTAACCACACCTGCTTGTCTCAGGTCCCACATCAAAGAGGCCTCTGATGGTGTACAGGGTGATTATGTGGTCGGCAGTCTGCTCAAGCTCCCCGAACTGTCAGGACCCTCTTCTTCATGGATGTTTTGAAGCAGCCGACTTTGGTACACAGGCAGTTCAGCAGGCTCCATTGTCGGCATGGAAGATCTAATCTTTTGACATCATCACCCGGGTCAACACACTCTCACTCCCCAAAATGCATATCGTGACTTCTTGGGACAAATGTGACCAAACGTCAAACGTTTGACTGGAAGGAAGGGGGTCCCCTGGGGGTCATCTGGTGCCGTCGCGGGCACTTCCACACTCCAGGAATTCAGAAGTGCAAGACGCTAAAAAAAGCGCTAAAAAAGCACTTAAAACGACGATGGGGTGCCGTCTTCACAGCGCTCAGCACGTTTACTTGCTGATGGGTCGCTTGGCGGTGCCTCTCGTGGCTCAAGTCCACTTCAGCCGACTCAGCGCCGTTCGAGTTATGTCCCGATAGGGACCGAATCATAACTCATATCCCCCCTATAGTCAACATGTGCTGTCGAGGGTACCCCCTTCCAGTCAAACCTTTGACGTTTGGTCAAATCCGTCCCAAGAAGTCACCTGTTTGTTGTCTTGGGAGTGAGAATGCATTGCCCGGGTCCCAGATGTCGTTACCAGTAGCTGTTTTAGAGGATATTATCAATCAGTAATTGTTGAGGCAAACGGGGTCAGAGACAATTCACGTTATTAGATAGAGGTTTTTAGTGACTCTTCCCTCTAAGGAGACAAGTGAACCCAAACCATGTAAAATGCCCCCCACAGCATAACAGAGCCACCAGACCCCCTCACCGTAGGGGTCAAACATTCAGGCCTGTACCGTTCTCTTGGTGCACGCCACACATGTTGCACGCACACAGCATTTAAGGCAGGCACAGCCACGATCCTAATGGTTCATCTACAATATAGATGAACCATGTAGATTCTACATGGTCTGTTTAATCTTTATGTTCTGTCCTGAGCGGTTCATATGTCTATGTAATAACTGAGATATCTTTATGATCCACTTCAGGGGCTTTGTTTATCTCTATCTGGAGCTATTTCAGGAGCAGAACCACACCTGCAAATACAATGCACTCTCACTGCAATAAAACGTTTTAATCTTGACAAGAACGTACCATCACACACACAAACATAACCTCACACAGTGAGTCATTCAATCTTTCCTCCCACTCACCTCAGCAAACACTTTCTCCTCTGAAGATAAAAGTAAATATCACAATCAGTGAACGACTGCTGCCATCCTCAATGGATGTTGAGTCAACATGTCACCAACAATTATTCACTGTACTCATTGTTTCTTGAAATAACTGTTTTTGTCTATTCCTTCCAGTCTTTAATCACTGTATCTTTTTGTTGAAAAGGTGTTAAAGACATTTATTAAAAGTACTAACACTTCCTATGAAGCCCATACGGTCATACGTAGATCATAGATCATTCCTGAGAGCAACTGACGAATGTCCCAACTCTGTTATTTGATCTTAGGTTTTAGTTCCACAGATAACAGTTAGATCATATTTCATATCACAGACCAACTCTCTGCAGTGATTACATCACACAGCCCACGCATAACAAGAGATTCATTAATAGTGTGTGTGTGCGTGTGCGTGCGCGTGTGTGTGTCTTGAGCAGAGCCACACCACCATTGCAATATCACTGCAGTCAATATTTTCTTTTTTTTCTCCATCTTGCCCAGAGTGTCTGACAGAAGCACTCATTTCCTTTTTCAAGAGCAGTGAATCGTTACACACAAACACAACGTCACATACCTCTGTAGCGTTCAGCCGTTCCTCCCACTCACCCCATCTTAACTTTGTATTAACAGTAACAATATGGGATTCCCACAGGCCTCATTAAGAATACACTGTAGGGATTTTCCCTTTTAACTAGAGGCTGAGGTACAGGCTAATGAATAACCACTATACTCTACCAGTGGGCCCTCAACAGCACGGCCTCATTCATCTCTTCTTTTTCAGTTTATGAGGACTGGTGTGGTCTCACTTTGTTTAGATAGAGGAGAAAGTGGTGGATGTGTGCGTGTGCATGTGTTTGTTTGTTTGTTTTGTTGTGTGTCCGTGTGTGTGTGTCCGTGTGTCCGCGCGCGCGCGCGTGTGTGCCCGTGAGCGTGTGTGTGTGTGTGTGAAAATACCAGCCAATTCACATGAGAGGAAGAAGCTATAAAGAATGTATTGGTATAATCTACATTAAACAACAAATGAAAGGTGACAAAGACACATTAATTCATAAAACACTTTAAACAACTTTTAAAATGCATCCGGGCTTTGGGTTCTTAATACATTTAAACCTGCAAGGGGTGGGGGGTTGTTGTGGTATGGGGATGGGGTGGTGGATAAAATTGATATCCTGAGCTGAAAATGTGTTTTCTGTTTTACCAAAGAGCTGGAGAGACATGGAGACTCCTGTTACTGAACAAACACTCTATAGCAATGAGTACTATCATAATATTGAACACTTATTTTAACACAAAAACATATCACTTACCCTACCTTTAAACTAAACCAGAACAATCATTCTCACTCCCAACTAGGCAAATATAGCTGGTGTTACTTTTCCACACCGCTGAGGTCCTCTATGAATGCAAATATAGACCATTAAACCACACACACATGCACTTACGTCTGCACACACGCACGCACACACACACATTTTAATTATTTATTTGAATCCACAAATTACAATTAATTTACAGGGAAACAAATATAACGGGGTTGATAGTTCATGGTCCCTGAGGATAAAGTAAAAGGCCTGTGTTCAAAATGTTACTTGAGTAAAAGTACAAAAGAATTGGCTTCAAAATACACTTAAAGTACCAGAAGTAAAAGTACTAAAATGTTTGAAAACAACGTTGCGACACGTTGTGAGCTTGTAGATTGGCTATTTTCAAATAGCCTATGTATAAAATAGGGCTAAAGTGGTTAATGCGTGTTTTATAATATAATCATTTATATCTGCAAAGTAACTAGTAACTAAAGTTTTCAAATAATTGTAGTGGAGTAAAAGTACTATAATATTTGCCTCTGAGATGTAGTGGAGTAGAAGTAAAAGTATTGCAAATTGTAAAAATACCATAAAATTGTACTTAAGTACAGTACTTGAGTAAATGTACTTAGTTACTTTACACCACTGGGAATAGAATATACAACCAGACAGCAGATGAAACATTCAACAAGCACCCTGAAACATATCAGTTTATCTCTAAAAGGATCCAAATATGAGGTATGGGGAGTTCTGCTCCTGTCCATTTGACTATCATTTCTTCTTACGTGTTAACATTATAGTGTAGAAGTAAAACATTACCATTAGGTAAGGAAATGCATGTTTATTTCTATACTGTAGCAAATTTCAACAACAAGGCAATTCAAAGTGCTTTACACCAAGCATTAAGACCATTATTTTGATGTTTTCTATTGACAGAACGTGCACATACATGACCATATCGTTGCTGTTGGGCCTCTTATCTCCACATTCTAACTGGTTGTGTTTTTTTCGTAAATTAACGCCCTACTTGATCATACTACAGCGTCACACAAAAGTATCAAAAGTAGCAGATCTACAAGCTCGAAACGCGTTTCGAGCTTGTAGATCTGCTACTTTTGCTATTTTTGAATATGAATCCTGGAAAGTAACAGTTTTGGACATGAGGTTTCCACCCGACAGAGACGATGTCATAAGGATCAAACACAAAAACCCTTGAGAGCTTATTTCCATTGTGGTCCTTTGAGTAATGTGTGTATAAACTGAGCACCATGTGTTGGGGTATTAAGACACTGATACAACTCCTGATAATAATCTAAAATAACTGTTTAAATCACTATGAAATGACACTCTCTCTTCCTTGATTTGATCTAACTGGTGCTGGCGCTCCAGGAGAGGGACAGACATGAATAGTGACCTCTAGTTCAAAGTAATCAGGATACAGACAACACTTAATAGCAGCCTAGAAGAAAGGGCTAAAAACTGGCAACATTATGATGGATGTGAAAAGCGCTGTGTGCTGATGATGCTGTCATTGTTTTCCTCTGGAAAACCCCCAACCTAGAGTTGATGATACTACTGAACGTTACCTACTTGATTATGTGCATTGGCGTGCATGTGTCCGTCAAACAATTTTTTAAACTGTAAACTTGTTGGGGCCATCACACGGGTGGCACTGGTGTAAGGCTGGGGTTCCCAAAGTTGGGGTTCCCACTTGGGGTCGCAGGACACTGACGCTGGGGTCGCGAAATTATTTTGGTAAAATAAATAAATAAATAAAAAAGATATTTTTGAATTCTATATTAACAAGATTATTAACAGTACAAGTAGTAGGCCTACAGTCAAAAGTCATAGTAAAATACATTACAAATGCGCACCGAACGTGCAAGTTTATGGGCATAAATTACCTCCACGGATAGGTGGGGTCGCAAGTCAATGGCCGCATTATTTTGGGGTCGCGGGCTGAAGAGTTTGGGAACCCATGGTGTATGGGACAGGGGACAGCATATATGTGTGGTAAATTGGGACTTGGCATGATGAACAAATTGGGAGAAAAAACGAGAATAAATAAATGCATAAATTCATTAATAAATTATTAAATAAATAAATAATGAAAGCTGAGTGAGATCACCTGCCTGCTATGACTATGAGGTATGTCGGGTTCAGTGCTAAGTTCATGTTGATTGTCACAGCTTTCACATATTTTGGTCTGTAATTTGGATCTGAAGATAGAAAGTGAAGACATATCCAAAACCTCAGCGAGGTGCAGACAACCCCTCTGGAACGTCAGGTCAAAAAGATTAGCTAATTCATGCACGTAGCACGACAGCGTTGCACGTCAAAATAGCCATCCGCGGATATAATGCGTTGTAACCTTGTAGGTTGGCTATTAGTATTTACAGAATAAAAACGCCATTGTGTGAAGAAGTATGACAAGCATTTCACTGAGCATCAACACACACACACACACACACACACACACACACACACACACACACACACACACACACACACACACACACACACACACACACACACACACACACATACACACACACACACACACACACACACACACACACACACACACACACACACATACACACACACACACACACACACACACACACACACACACACACACACACACACACACACACACGCAGCAAAACGAGAGACAGAAAGAAGTGCAGCTGGAAGGTGAGGCTACAAGAGTGAGGTAGATGTTCCATCAACCACCTCCAGACCTTGAGGTTTGTCCACAGAGACTCCATTCATAGACCTGGACAGAAGATAGAAAGATATTAGAGATAAATAAAAGGAGAGAGATATTGTAATGAAATGTATAAGAATTCAACCATTTACAAAAAAAGGGACACTGAGGTAAGTTGACATGAATTCAAACATGAATCATTCTGTACCTGAATGCTCATTTGATTTTCCTATTCGTCTCATCTGTTTAAGAAAGTAGGTAGCTGATATATTGCACTTTTACCTTATACTCTTAGTTGCTTATTTTAGAAGAGAATGCACTTAAGACTTCTGGTGCTAGTAGTTTCCTTCCCTACCTACTGTATGTTGAATGCACTTACTGTAAGTCGCTTTGGATAAAGGTGTCTGCTAAATGACTGTACTGTAATGTAAATGTAATGTACCTGTCCTTGGTGTCAGCTGGATTTGCACGTCTGCAGAATCTGCTGCCAAACTCCAGAATGCTTCGTCTCTTATGAACCAGGACACTGATGATGATGATGATGCTGAGGGCGATGATAAGAAACTCTCCCCCTGAGAGATAGAATGACAGATGAAGAGGAGGGAAGAGAGAAGTGAAAGATGAAGATCAGAGGTTCAGTCATCCATCCACCTTACAGCTACATGATCAGTTTTATAGATCAGTGATTTTTACCACTCAATGATACGATACACAAGTACACACACACACACACACACACACACACACACACACACACACACACACACACACACACACACACACACACACACACACACACACACACACACACACACACACACACACACACACACACGTATACTTTAATGACAAATATTACAAATCTCTTACTTCAAACCTTTTTTCTCAGCAGCATAAGAAGAAAAGGTCAGAAGTCAAATTTCAGCGAACAGAAATGTCTTTAGCTTTGATTTAAAAGAACTATAATAGTGTTAGTAATAGTAGTGGTAATATTAGCATTACTAGTAATAGTAGTAGTAGTATAGACAGTATATAAGCTAGTACTCTAGAATAAAGACATTGTACAATCATTTGTCACCCACCTGTTTCTTCAACATGTCGGTCTGTCTGTACCTCTGGGCCTGAAAAATACAAGAAATCATTTGTGTACAAGAAGCTGGACAAAACACATGTTTATGTTGTTTTACACAATTTATAAAGGTTGTGGTTTTTTGTCCAAACATTTGTGGAACATCTGATATGATCCATGAATGGACAGAGATGTCACCGCGTGGATTGGACATTCTACGTCTTATTACTGTGTCTCAGTCTTGTCTCATAATTCAGTGGTTCTCAAAATGGGGTCCAGGGTTCCTTGATCGGGTTCCAATTGGGCCCTTACAGGTCTGCAACTCTGAGAGTGTACAAATGGAACCAAATGAACCTCTTATGGGTCCATTTGGTTCCATTTCTACACTCTCAGAGTTATGGGGGTCCTTGAAATTACAAATACATTTGAGAACCACTGTCATAATCCTGTCCCAACACTGTTAACACAAACAGTGCAGCTCAATACTTATACTCCATATAAAACAAGCAATTAAATGAGCACCAACTATTAATGTAACAGTACAAATGAATAATTCAAGGACAGATGGACTTTTCTGACCCCATAGGGGGCTTCAAACTACATTTATGTCCGGACAAAAACAAGTAGTACAACCATTACTGTTGTGACGAAAAGAGATCTGAGCCAGAAGGCAAAGCTCTCGATATACCGAGCGATCTTCCTACTCTCACCTATGGTCATGAAGTGTGGGTCATGACCGAAAGAATAAGATTGGGGATACAAGCGGCTGAAATGAGTTTTGCTATAAAAGTACTGCTGGTGATACTGCTGATATACTGATTATATTACTGGTACTCACCAGAGAAACCGGGTTCAAGGAAGGTTGGACATCTGCGGTCTGTAATGATCACCAGGAATAAAGGTCAGTACTTCATTAACCAGCATAATCTATATTATATACTGTATCTGTCTGTACTAAATAGTACAACCATACTGTTACTATTACTACCACTACTACTGCTAAAGATGGTACTGCTATTGTTGCTAATAATGATACTATCTGTACCACTACTATTACTACTAGACCAGTGATTCTCAACCGTTTTCATTTCGACGACACCAGACCAGATAACATTTTTATCTCCGGGCCCCAATCTAAACTGTAAAATCCTCTGTTAATTTAACGGTGACAGACCCGTGAGGGTTCATTTGGTTCCTAACTATCAATCATTTAGCTGGGGACAGATTTTCAACACAAAATACTCGTTAAAGTTTTCAAAAGCAAATACTTGATCTATGTGAGCCACATATCACTCAGATATCACCTAGATAGATAATAAAACACTTATTCTCTGCTAACTGTATCACAGTGTCACAGTGGAATGTCATTTCTGTCCATTTCCTTTGCTGTCACTCAACCTTTAGACTCACCAGCTTTAATGTTGTCAATGATGTGTTCACCCACTGCCTCCATCACCAGCTTCACCTTCTCCGGGATGTCCTTACAGATCACATGGACAGTCTGGTTCAGAATACATGGTAGGCAGCCAGATGAGGAAGGAGGACTGGTGTTGGAACACACCATGACGTCAGATGGCTCTCCTGTCCACAGGGAGCCTGTATCCACCAGGTCATTGTAGATGTGGGTCACATTCACAGAGTGTGGGTCGGTGGTATTGAAGCAACGGAAGTTCATCTGTGTAAGAGAAAGATGAAGATTATACATTTTTGAATGCTTTTGAAGTATACCACAGAACTTATAGCAACTCTATATAGTGTCTGTATTGTCCACGCTTTCTTGTACCAGCTCAGTGGTCTTGTGGTTAGACGTTAGAGAGTGGTTCGATAATTGTTCAACAAGCAACGAACCATGATTTCACTGAGAGTGTAAAATGTTCCATTTGCACACTGTCAGGATAACACTCAGGGTTGTACAGTGTGCAGTTCTTTCATCTGCTCCTGTACTGTCAGTGAACATAATACATGGCATTGCACAACTTCCTGCAACCACGCTGGCTGTGGTACAAACAAAGAGCCTCTCCACCGACAGCACCGATCTGCAGCAACGTCTTGTGACTGATGATGAGTCACCATTAAAGCAGGTCTCTCTGGGGGTTTTCTGGGTACTTGCCCCCCCCCCCCCCCCAACAAAAAGAGGGCCATATAATACAACCTTTTATTTATATTTAACTTGATGATAATAATGGTTTTGGAATTGCTTGTGGTTATGACAAGGCATGAGGCTGTGGGGGTGTTTAAAATATTAAATAGTTTGATTAGCTATACTTTGATTCTGTGAAAAGGTGACAGTTTGCCTTTTACTGCTGGGAGGTTTAGGCATTAAATGCAGCTAGTACAAGCTTAGTAAAAATGAGTTTTAAAAAGACACACACACACACGCTCACGCACACGCGCACACACACACACACACACACACACACACACACACACACACACACACACACACACACACACACACACACACACACACACACACACACACACACACACACACACACACACACACACACACACACACACACACGTGCATGATGACGTGCATGATATGATGCAACCGCCATACAATATATATGTCCACCCGTATTCTGTATTCATAACGGTTGAGAGGAGTCTGGCTGCTACATTATTTTGTGTGGTGTGCCCAGCCCACGCACACGGTGTCGTCGGTGTGCGTAATTGTTGTTCCCACGTGTTACAGTAGAAGTACATACTAATACACGGAACCTCTCCCTCCGCTGTATAGCTCCGAGATGAGGTTCCACAGCGTAGGGTGCTTTTTGTATACAATGTAAAAGGGTAAAGGTAATTACACACCGGCGATTATGGGGTAAGAATCCCATTAGGGGTAAGAAATAGAATCCAAAATATTGGCCACCGTTCGCCGGTGTCGCACTCTGCCGGCTCACTACGAAGCGGGACCTCATCTCTATCTACGCTGCTATAGTGGAGGGCGTCAGGCTGAGGTTCCAGACGGAGATAATAATATTACACGCGACCGGTGCGAGAAATGACAATAGCGCACACGGCGCACGCATAGGCCTACATACACACTTCTGCCTGTGGTGTAAAACTAACAACAGTAGCCTACTGTACTTAAGTACAGTTTTTTGGTATTTTTTACTTTCCCGGAGTATTTCCAATTGTCAGCACTTTCTACTCCAGTGACTCCACTACATCTCAGAGGAAAACATGATACTTTTACTCCACTACCATTATTTGAAAACTTTAGGTACAAAATATGAGTAGCCTACTTTTCCCACCACTGTAGCACAGTGTAGGCTCCTACAGGCATGCAGCACAACATGATGGCCACATTATTAGTAATCTAGCTTTGTATTATTCATAATAGACTCACTCAACTCTCGGCGTCCATTACCGGAGCACAATAAACAAAACACACACTAATGTATGAAAGTGAATAGTTAGTACGCACCGTGACTTCCTCCTCCTTCATCCTCATGTCCTCATGGAACCGAACGACCGAATGTCTGAACTCTGAACTGAAGACGGAGGAACAGCAGAGGGCTCTCTGTATTGTTTAGAGACAGCCCTCTCTCTCTCTCTCTCTCTCTCTCTCTCTCTCTCTCTCTCTCTCTCTCTCTCTCTCTCTCTCTCTGTCAGTTATTTATGAATGAATCAAAGATGTGCTGTACGCTACTTCCTCTTCACTTGCAGCATTTCACAACATGTCATCATGCACTTGTTGACTTGGCAAGGCGCTGACATCCATTCTTACTTTCTTCCCCACTTCACCCCAACACCCATCATCCCATCTCCCAAAAGTCTTTAAAAAATGTCTACAATGAATTCAATTTAATTCAACAAGCCGATATTAAGCCACAAACATGAAGAAATAGGATGCAAAGCACATCAGCTGCTTGTTCGTGTAACAGACATCTTCTTTTGTGCCATGGACCCCCAGTAGAGAAGATTTATGTGAAAGAAATTAAGGCAAAATTATAAAATTATATGGAATATTCCATTCCAGTCTGACCCGAATGCATTTTCATTCGGGTTAGGAGGGGTGGTATAGACCGTTTGAATCGGTATATACCAATCGGAATTGACCATGTAAACACTTTATTCCAAACACTCCTCTCTGTTTGGAATACATGCATTACTTTGCGCATGTCCGTGCTTAGTAGTGCTGTCAGAATTGTCCAAAAATGACCTATCAAATCTCTAATTCGGCCACGGTCGCTCCTGCGGGATAAAATGAATGATTCTATTCTATAAAGTCATTTAATAAGCCTGCAATGGTTAAGCCCAGACTTGTCCAGGAGAACGGACGCTCCGAGGATTGCTGGCCTAGTAGGCGGGTGCAAATATGGTTTGACCCCCCAAAAATTGGAACAAAAGGTTTCTCAATGGTTTATTGCAGTATCAGGTGTACTTAATAACATATCAAAAGTCTACCGAAATCTGATCATTAGAAATGTCAAATTTCCAAAATGGCCACCACCAGTTCCTTAAAAGACCATTACTCCTTCATTATTTGCCCTACACAAGTAATTATGGTGCCTAACCCCATGTTTTGGTGATCTAGGATTCCAATTAGCATATATACATTATAGTCAAGTGATTATAAGTACAATTAAATATTGAAGCAATTGGTTATAAGCATATTTAACAATGTAATTGGACATTTCTCCCTTTTCTACACGCCATAATGCCCAGGATTGGCGAATTCATCACCTATACATGTAATTCACATTCTGTTGAAGCTTTCAAAATTTCTTTGGATACCAATAAGGAATAAATTCATTATTACTGGGTGGTACTGTGACATTTGTAAAAACATGGCTGCCAAGTGATAGACTAGGAATATTACACAAATCTTGGAAGAAATTCCTTACCGAGAAATGTCTTCACCAATTTGTTTGTAAAGGTGTCTGGTTCCCAAACTGGGGGTCCCCCAAATGATTTTGGGGGGTCCCCAGATGGTTAGCTTAATGTGCAACATTGTTTTCTCACTCGACAGTAAACAAACCAACATACAGTATAAGTGTATACAGGGTATCTGCACATTTCTAAAGTTACAATTTAATTACTCTTAAGACTATATTATCTATGTATATATTATCTCAAATATTAGGTAAGAAAGAGGCAAACATTGCCGATGTACAAGCTCACAACGCTACACTCAGTAGGAAAAAAATGGCCACTTGTGGGCCTAGAGAGGGTGTGTGCAAGTCAGTACAGAGCTATCACAACATGTATCTAGTGTCTTCTACTGGGTGTCTAGGCAGGGGTGGTGGAGTGTGGCGTGGATAAGGTTCAGATTTGCTTGTCACAGACATCTCCTTATTCCTGTGAGTAGTTGTGTGAGGTTTTAGTGCAAAATTAATTTCACATGTCTTTGTTTTGTGATTGGTACTGCTGGCAATAATCTTGAACCTTGATATTTTTTTCTGGATAATTGTAACAGCAAGAAGGTACGTATAGGGGACAGCCCATGACGCCCTGGGCTCCAGTCTCCCCATAGAATCCCAATCTAACCGACCTCCACGCCCATAAGGGGCTGTGTCCTTGCTGCCAACAAACAAGCATCGCTTTCGGCATACACCAATTTTTTGTTCTGGAGCTGTTCTGGAGAGGGGAGAGGACACTCTGAGCCATAACGATAAGTCACTGGGGGCCCCTGGGAATATTAATGGTCAGCCACCACCAACTCTCCTGTGAGCCAGTCCGACATAGACACCCTTGTCTGCCTGACACACAGTCATGTGGAGGTCTTACAACCACCACTATGGGGGGGGGGGGGGTGACCCTCCTCACTACCTATGCCCACTCACAAGCACCAATCTCGGGCATAGGAGCCAGACCCGCCAGGAGGTCCATTTGGGACCAGCATACATAGGGACATGACTGTCTGCCTGACACAGTCTTGCAACATGTGGAGGTCTTACAACCACCACCACTGACTACCTATGCTAACTCAAGAGTGCCTATCTTGGGAGTGCCTATCTTGGGAGTGCCTATCTCGGGAGCCAGCGTGGAGGTCCACTTGGGACCAGTGGGACTATCCAGTGAGCCAGGCGACATAGGGACACTCCTCTCAGCCAGCTAAATTCCAATACCTTAATTTCTGCCTCCTCCTCACTCCGTCCTCCAGCGTGTAGTGACAAAGAAATTGTTTGCATCCCAAATGCTAATTTGCTTTTGGAGGAGCTGAGAACGAGGAGAGCGCAGGCTCCCTAAGCCACTTGGAATGAGATCTGGCAAAGAAGTTTATCTTTCATGTATCGTTTGCAGAACTGTCTTCGTTGAGATGGCGTATCATTTCTGTTGGAGGTTTTGCACGTCGGACATGGGGGAGATCAGAAGCTCAGGGTCTCCTTGGCTCCTAACTTTGCTCTTCTGTGCTCCAACTGCCCAGGGAGCAATCCAGTAACCCCCATACTCCCCTCTACCCACCTGAGGGGAACCCTAGGCCCACTAAACTCTAGACCAGACCCACCCCGCATACCCCCCTCTGTCTAGTCACCCAGTTCTGACAGCTCTACACTAACCTCCATAACCACCCCATCCCTCTTTGCACACTCACACTGATTGCCTTCCTAATGTGTTAAAAAGTTCTATAAACATCTATTCAATGTTTTTCAAAATCGTGTGTCTACAAGATGACACTGCGCTTGTCCACAAGAAAAATAAATATTCTTGTGTATGTAGGGGAGGAGTTATGAAGTTCCTGTGGGGTGCTTAAGGGGAGGGGTGCAGAGAGATTGGTTCAAAATGCAAGAAATTGTTTTTGAGTGGGGTGTATAGTCAAAGATGAATTTGGTTTGGGCAATATTGAAAACAATACTATATTGCAACTGATAATATTCTCTGCCACCACCTTCTGCAAATGGTGACTATTAGTTGTGTTGTGTTTTGAGGATATCTTAAAGCCTTGTTCCAGTAAAAAAATAATATAAGTTGTTGGACATTTATTATATAATTAGTTAAGTTAACTTGAGACGACCATTTCAGAGGGTGTTAATAGAGTCTCAAACAAAATATAGGATTTCACAATTATCTAATTGTATCTCTGCAATTTGGACAAGTCCAATGGATTCCCAGGCCCCCAAAACATGGGGTTAGACACAAAAAGTACTTTTTGGCCATCTTGGACGCCATCTTGAAAATAACACCTTAAAAGTGGTCAAACTTTGGTAGACTTTTAGTATGTTATTCAGGACACCACATACTACAAAAAACTGTTGAGAAACCTTTTGTTCCAATTTTTTGGGGGTAAGGTGCTTTTTTTTTCATATATGCACCCGCCTATAGGCTACACTTATATGGATCTTTTTCTAAACGGGTATTTTAGTCCTCAGTTTTTAAAAATAATCCCTGGCCACATGACAAAGATTTTTTTTTTTTAATCCCTGTCCACACGTAAACGCAGAAACTCATTGATCAGCTGCAAGTTTCAATTTTAAATCAGATTTTACATTTATTTTATATATGAGGGGCCAAATACGTATACATTTTTAATCACATGTTAAGGCCCAATACTGCAATAGCTGCATTGTTTTAATAGCATACGTGAACAAAAATAAATGAAAACAAAATTATTAGGGCGCAGCTGCAGCGAAAACAGATGAGTTTTACTTAATCAATTCATTACATGGGCAGTCGGAACGGTCGTCCCAAAACACTACGCCCCACGCATGTTTTGAGCGGGCCATCCACGGCCGCTCCATGGTCGCTGGATTTTGATCCGGGGCGATTGTGTTTTAGGGCGACAGACCCCGCATTCAACCCGTGTGCGCACCGCGCGCTACTCGGCGCAGAAAGAGGGTTTTCGTCACAGTGAATGAGTTATGAGCATGTTTCAAAGCTTTTTCATAATAACAAGAAAAACGTGACACTCGGTATAATGAGTAGCTTATACTTTCTACTTAAGTATATTTTGATGCCAATACTTTTGTACTTTTGCCATAAATGAGCGTGCCTTGTTTCATAGACTCTCTCTCGCCATTTATTATTATAATGACCATGAGCGGTCCGGTGTTTATGTATTATTATTTATTATTATAATGACCATTGGCGAATGCGCGATGACGTCATCGTACCTACATGAGAAATGTGACAAATAGTATAGGCTAGCCTACGTTTTACCGTGTCTGGTACCAATACAAAAAAAGGAAACTGGTCTGAACTTGTAGATCTGCTACTTTTGCATTAAAACGGCGATAACAACAAAGGAACACAGGCTTGTACCGCATACAACGCTGCCTGGCCAGGAGTCGGTGCGATGCTTACCGGCCTGTCTACGACCTACAGATCTCCGCCGCGGAGGCACAAGGGGGCTATTGCCTCCTCCTGCATGCCCACCAGGGGAAGCTCTGCTCCGGGTAGTGGCCCCTGGTCCATGCCCGGGCGTAGGCGGGAACCACTTTGCGCATGTCAAAAGTTATATTCCGAATGAATGCTTTGGTCATGTAAACGAGGAATACTTTTATTCAGGTCCCATGTAAACAGATGAGTGGAACAGATTCCTCTATTCGGAATGAGTTCATTCGGAATGAATTCATTCTGAATGAATACATGATGGTCCATGTACCCGCAGCCAATGTGAATTATATTCACACATTCATCCATTCACACACAGAGGGCAGAGGAAACCATGCAAGCCATGGAGCAGGAGCAGTTAGAGGATCTGTGTCTTGCTCAGTGTCTTACTTGCTTCAACACTAACCCAGGGGGAGCCGGGGTCGGGGATCAAACACGGAACCTTCCGTGTCCCAAGCGGCCGCTCTACCACTTGAGTCACTGCCGGCCCACACACTGACACACACACGTTTCCTTTCGCAAGTCCTTTGAATTACACACACAAACATAACCTCACATAACCTCACAGTGATATCCTCAGTCATTCAGTCTTTCTTCAAAGCCACAGGAAACTCTCTCCACCAACCACTTTCTACCAGACTACACGCTTCCCATCTTCCTTACTCCCTCCCTCCCTACTTCCCCTCTTCCTGCTTGAGGTAAAGGTATCCCTCTCTACCTCTAAATGAATGTCCTGGAACACAACAACTTGCACTGGCTTCTAGAGGAAGCTGTCATTAACTGGAGTGTCATTTTGACATACTTTGTTGTGGGTTGCTGTGTCAAGACCAGCACGTAAAGCCATGACAAAGTGGGACACGCACCATTTTAAGAAGCAAACAAAGGACGTGAGTGGAGATAGTGTGAGTGTTAGGTGCATTTAACCCCCCAAAAAAGGGGCAAATCTAAACAAATAACTAAAGCTCCAACATAACCAAACCAGAGCAGGGACAGATGAAAGAGAGAGAGAGAAAGAGAGAGGGAGAGAGAGAGAGGGAGAGAAAAAAATGAGTGCGTGTGTGTACATACGCGAGCATGTATGGTATGTGCGTGTGCGTGTGTGTGTGTGTGTGTGTGTGTGTGTGTGTGTGTGTGTGTGTGTGTGTGTGTGTGTGTGTGTGCGTGTGCGTGTGTGTGTGTGTGTGTGTGCACTACTGATGTGGCTCATTTCAACCTAATTGTATATGTTATCATTAGTTCAATACATCTGTTTATCTCTGATTACATGTGGTCTCCCTTGTGTGTCTTTACACTTCTCAAAGGACCAGTGCCAGACCCAACTGCATGTGTTATTCTCTCTGAAGATAACTATCATCTGCTCTATGCAAAAGATGTGACTAAACAATGACACGCATGTCTTTAGATGTGAGGTGTCAGGTTTCAAAATCTTTTCAAAGTATTCTATCTACTAACTAGTGTTCAGTAGATGTGATAGTGAGTGTCATATTTAGCCATAGTACTATACAATATTTTTTAAGTCTTCTATATAGTGTATGACCCAATAACATTAACATTAAGATAACATCTCACACCCATTCATCATTCATGAAAACACTGACGGTGCGATTAGGCACCGAGTGGCACGCTTAATGCTTGCCACTTGTTAGCATGTCACACTTGAGATAGAAGTGGACTACTATATGAACACAGTATTGATAACAATGTTTTAAACAAACTAGTTGTATGAGTGAAATGAATCAAGATTGAGTAACAACATGGCATGATAGCCTATACTGTATCTCTTGACTAAAATGATCGTTTAGACAAGCTGTTAAAGACTCACACCAAGTCTCTCTTTCTCCTCCCAGGCTGTCAACACTCCTGCCAGGGTTGCTGTCAGCAGTCGCCCCGGGCAGGAGGGCTGACAATGAGGAGCAGTGTATGACTGTGTAAGCTCACTATGACTGACAGTCCTTTGGAGAGGAGGAGGCCTATGTCTATGTGTGCTGATCACTTTGGCCCACTTACATTGTCATGGGAATACCTGGTACTTTCCAGTTTTTTTCTACGTCTAGGAGATATAAAGACAAGATAAAACATCAACGTGAACAACATGAAAGAGTTTCTCAAGACTAGGGCAGTTTACTGTCGCAGGCCTTAAGCAGTCTGTCTGTTAACACTGAACACTTCTATATAATCTCTCGTTGGGAATTGGGAAACAAAACATTTTCCACTGCAATTCTGAAAATGCCATTAAAAGCGTCTGGCGTGATACCTTTCCACACGTATGTGTACGAGAATGTAAAGAAGTGTTTTAGATAATTGTAAGTACCAATCCCTGTTCGTTGATGTGTTTGATTCTGCATGAGACCAATGACCACAATTAATAATCAATAAGGTTTTATTTGTCTCTCACTCACACAGGTAGAAGCAGCAAAATGTTGGAAGGAGGGTAGTATAATATACACAAGAAAATGGGGTTTTAAAGAAAAACGTACACTCAAGACCCACTCTTTAAGCCCCCTTTAAAAGGAACTTTAGCAGCAAATAACGTTGAGAGGCAGCAGTAAGGAATGTGCAATAAGGAGTGAGTCTTTTGTGTTTATCCTTGACTAACTTTCTTCTTCCTGAGTTTTCTTTTAAGGAAACGTCAAATAAATCTAATCAAATCAACTTTTCTAAAATAGAGGTAGAGTGTTTAAACTTTAGGCTAAAGCTGTTGAAGGTTGAAGGTTGATCGATCATAAACCCTCACACTTGTGAGATAATCCTGATTTCATGCTGGTTTTGAAGTGGGTGTCAAATGAACCCATGAATGAAGCTTATCGTGGTTAACTGGCCGAGATACTCACCACGGGTGACTTATTGTGGTTTACTGAATGAGATAAGATGTGAGGTTTATGGTCTAAATGCTCTCTATCAGATAAAACTACTCACTTCTACAAAGCTGTGGTGTTCCTGTGTTAACTGGAAGCTAAGAGTTGTTCCTATTGTACATGGTACACATTAATAAACAAATTTAAGTGCAATAATCTATGAATAATGTAGAATTCATAGCACCATCATGTATTTTCTTATTGACTATAGTCTTGCCTCTATAAAAACGGTTTAAAATGTTGTTTTCTTGCTGTTCTTCAAACAGTGAGAGAGAACGTTCCTTAATGTAAACAAAAAAGCAAAACAAACTTTTAACTTAGAAACAAAAAAAAAATAGAATTTAGCGTAGGACAGTAGCACATTTAGAAACCAAGAGAAGCAAAACAATATATGTAAACCCAGCCAAACAAAAATGTACACTTATAGTTTGATTTAAACATAAATACAGTAAATAAGGAATCATGTAAGAAGCTGGGAAAAAAAGTCAAAATGTTTAAAAACAATGTGAAATTCAACCACACATATCATCCAATGACACACCTACAGTACAAAGAGGTGTTTCTATGGTCATGTGACATAACCACTTAAACCCTGAGCCTATATGGTTGACGGTCTTCATCAAGGAGAACTTGATGAAGCCCTGCATGGGCGAAACGTTGTTTGGTTAAAATAATAAATACAAAAAAGACGGGAGAGCAGCCTATCGTGTGCGGACATTCCTTTTTTTCTTCACTTAATTATTTTTGGGTCCAGCACCGTGTTTACAGATACTGTGGGGATGTGCATATCCTACCCCTTTCTTCATTTTAGATTTCAGCCATATTTTATACCTTGGCTATTCAAAAATAGCAGATACAAGCTCAGGGATGATCTTGTAGATGTGCTATTTTTGAGAAATTGTGAAAAACAAATCTAATCTTTGAATCAAACATTTTAACTCAAATCTTTGCTTCTGGGGGTCCCTTGAACAAACTATCTTGAGATGATGGGGGTCCGCGGCCAAATACATATCATTTTGGGGGTCCTTGACATGAAAAGGTTTGAGCACCACTGATAGCAACATAAGTTTTTCAGAAAACTGTTAGGATTTAGAAGACATGTTTTAGAATCATCCTCAGGTATTAGCCTCAGGCATTAAGTAGCTCACTTTGTTATATAGTGTCTTTATTAGAAGGATAATCCCTTGAGATGTGTCATCTCATTTTAGAGGGGGTCCTTATAACAGAAATACAGAGAATACAATAGACAAAACAATACAACGAATACATCATGCATACTGTACATAAACAGGACAAAACAAACTTGACAAACAAAACAGAACAAAACCATAAGACATAAGCTCTCTTGAAACTGGCCGCTCCCACCCCGCCTGAATACCCACAAAATAACAGACTTCATGCATTAATGATGTAAACATGTAAGGCTACGATAGCAAAAACAGGAGTAGCAGCTACAGACTTTGCATACATGCACAATTGCACATGCAGTAACATGCAATGACATGCCCATGTAGATACACATAATACAAACATGCACATGCAATATAGAACTCATAATTCACAGGGCAGATTGTAAGAGACAGAAAAAGAATCAGAACCCAATTAGAAGCAAGAGCAGGTTAATTGCAGATGAGTGAGAATGGATGCTTTAAAAATATTAAGGGAGTTAATAGATCTAAGGGAACTGGGGAGATCGTTCCAGTCGGATGGGGCTTTATATTTAAAAGCACGTCGACCAACTTCTTTATTGATTCTGGTGGGGATGATGAAGTAAGGGTACTCTGTATTTCTTAGGCTGTATGGTGAGCTGAAAGGACGTAGATATTGTTTTAAATAGTGAGGATAGTTAAAGTGTATGCATTTAAAAACAAATAGCAGCCAGTGAGAGTGTCTTCTAAGTGTGGGTGTTAACCAGTTAAGCGACTCGTACATGATACAATGGTGGGTTCTATAGGGACACCTCAAGATAAATCTACAAAGACTGTTGTAAATTACATTAAGTGGGTAGAGGTTTGTATCTGAGGTATTCTGATATATGATATCTACATAGTCTAATATTGGTAATAATAGCTGTGAAATTACTCTTTTTCTTGTCTGAAGGGTGAAACAGTCAATGGACCGGTATAATGTTTTCAGGCTGAAGTTTATTTTCTGTACCACTGAGTTTATGTGTGTCTTAAAAGAGAGTTGAGAATCGAGCCAGAGGCCAAGATATTTAAACTCATCAACTGTTAATACATAGGGTACAGTGGGAAGCAGTCTGCACACTTGCATTTGTACATATGATATTTTTGCAGAGTGTGTGAGGCTGTAGTCAGTGTTAGTGGACGTGACTCACACCTCTAGAAAAACAGGAAGGAAGTTTGAGGCCATAATATGGTTGATGGAATGCACCCAAAATCTCAGAGTCAAGTCTCTCACCTTTGGTGGGTCTTGCTGAACAGTTAGCTATAAAAACAAGACATTGATAAAGGGTTATTGTTGAGGGACGTTGATAAAGTTATTGTCGAGTGACAACAAAAAACAAACAATGACAATATTTGATATTTGAATAACTGGTTCTGAGAGTTACTAGAAAGTGCAAAATCAATCATTTGAAACCACAACGCATCAAACTGAAAGAGGGAAATGAAAGCTTTATTTATGAATGAACGTCACTGGAAGTATATCACCTCACCTCTCATCTTATATAAGATCTGGAACTGGAAGAGAGAGATATTTCATAATTAGTATACAAGTACATACAGTATCGTGTGTGTGTGTGTGTGTGTGTGTGTGTGTGTGTGTGTGTGTGTGTGTGTGTGTGTGTGTGTGTGTGTGTGTGTGTGTGTGTGTGTGTGTGTGTGTGTGTGTGTGTGTGTGTGTGTGTGTGCAGTGTATGAGTGTACATGTATACAGTACTATATGTTGACTCAACAATAACAATCTAAACCACTGGGTTGATATTTACTGTATCAGATCAGATCTTAAGTCTTAACAGTCTCAGAGCTTTTCTGTTCATTCTTCTCATGACATTTAGTTACATATTTTAGTTCTAAGAATTTAGCGTGATCTGCCAGTCTGTCACCACAGACCACAGCTACACCAATCACATGACACCTGATCCAACACACTTCTCAAAAACGTGAGAGAGAGTGTGTTTGTGTGTGTGTGTTTGTGTGTGTGTGTGTGTGTGTGTGTGTGTGTGTGTGTGTGTGTGTGTGTGTGTGTGTGTGTGTGTGTGTGTGTGTGTGTGTGTGTTTGTGGCGTGCGTGCGTGCGTGCGTGCGTGCGTGCGTGCGTGCGTGCGTGCGTGCGTGCGTGCGTGCGTGCGTGCGTGCGTGCGTGCGTGCTTATGCATGTGTGTGTGCGTGCATGCTGTGATATGGTGTGTGTGTGTGTGTGTGCGTGCGTGCGTGCGTGCGTGCGTGCGTGCGTGCGTGCGTGCGTGCGTGTGTGTGTGCGGCACTTTCAGTCCTACAGAGAACAGCTCTCTCTTTTTACCCACATGAAGTGTCTCATCTGTTTATGAAAGTAGTTAGCTGATATATTGCACTTTTACTTTAGCGCTAGGTATACTCTTAGTTGCTTGTTTTAGAAGAGAATGCACTTAATACTTCTGGTTATTAGTAGTTTCGTTCCCTACCTATGTTGAATGCACTTGTTGTAAGTCGCTTTGGATGAAAGCGTCTGCTAAATGACCGTAATGTAATGTAAATGTAATGAAGTGGTTGATCATCCTGCTTAGACTGAATAAATGTTTTAACTCCAAAGGGCCGTTAGCACTGAACACTATAACTATATTGTTCACCATTGAATTGGTTTTAGTTGTGAAGTGAACTCTGCCATCCACTTGACTTAGAAATTAAACTTTTTTAAACTATATTTTGTAGTCGGGCAAATGTACAGTGACAAATACCACAAAGGACTCAAAGACCCAGAAAATGTAGATGACGACGGAGCAGGCCAGCACGTCTTGAGCCACAACACCTTCAACACAGTGACAGAGCAGCAGAGGAACAGATAAAATGGTCACTCACGTTTCCATCTTCCCAGGTTGTGTCACAGCTATGGTAGGGAGGAGGCTGGGGCAGCTGGTAGGAGGCTGAACCGTCAGGGTGAACAGAGGTCACACATGAAACGCTGCTTCTGGCCTGACCTGATGTTACTGTAGACACCAACTCACCTGAAAACAGACAGATTCACATGTAAAAAATGATGAAAATGATTAAATGAAATAAAAAAAACATTATTATATGTTATATATAAGACATGAAGCTGAAAACTGAATTTCCTCCACAGGATCAAATAGGATAGCAGTGAAAGTCCAGTTGTCCAGTGAGCAAAAGCACCAGAGTCAAGAGTGTGAAAGTGACTCATTCCTGTTGTTTATGTAACTCAAGCATATTGTGAGGAGTAAGCAATGTAATAATCTGTGTGGTTTCCTCCTCACTGATTAAATCAAGTATGTTATCTTCTGTTGTCAAACAAACTGGTGTGTGTTGTGAGTTAGACATTAACTGTCCAACTCCTTACACACACTAAATTGTGTGTGTTGGGGGGACATTTTCTTTCCCCCCTAGAGTTAGTTATTTGCCATTATTTGTAATTAAATGCAATTTGCACTACCCTCATCTTCATCTCTCTGAATGGGTTGCCTAACCATAACCCACATCTTAACATCCTAACCATGCATTTATGGGCCCTTTAGGACAGAATAGATTTCTGGCAGGAACATAAACATGTAAACCTCCATGTTCTACAAGCACGTAGCGGTGTAATATACAGAGTAAGTTCTTCTGGGAACGCTAGACCAGTGCTTTCCAAACTTTTTAGCTCGAGACCCAAAAGATAAATTTGATGTGTTCCCAGGACCCAAACTAGTGAAAATAGCAGATCTACAAGCTCAAAACGCATCACGATGCGACAGCTTGTAGATCTGCTATTTTTTTTACCGTAGGTAATTTCTTAGATTTTTTTAAATTCATTTGAATTTGTCTTAAATTCAATCTTTTGAAATGACAAGAATTAATTATTAGCTAAATGTAGGAAACAAAAATATTCATTTGCCATAAAAATTGGTCCGCGAACCGCGACCCATTTTGTTCGGGAAACCGATAGACAAGTTCAAATAAAATACAAACTCGCCATTTATTCTCATATTGCTTTTTCTTTTTAAATTAAATGTAATTTCCTTGCAGTTGCCACTCTGGAATCCAATTCAAACATCACAAATACACTTGCTCCCTAGAAAAGAAGTGCGTTTTGGAAATCCCCAGCTTAGCCTAGCCCTGATACAGCCCTGATGAACTTCAACCTGGTGTTTGCACTTTCTCCATTTCAGCCCGTACATCTACATAAACGTTCAAATTCCAAATATAAAGTTCTTACCCCATGGCCACAAATGTTACAATTATGTTCGGGCCCTCAGAAGTAACGGTATTTTCCGTAGTGTTCAATAAAAAGCATTTTAATCCGATCAGTGGCCATTTTCCCCGTATTTTCTCTAAAGCATATGCTTTCAACTGCGTGACCCTATCGGTTGGGAGATGTACTGCACTGTGATAACTTATCTGTTACAAGTAAAAGTCCAGAATTAAAGATTTACTTGAGTAAAAGTACAAAAGTATTGGTATCAAAATGTATTTAAAGTACCAAAAGTAAAAGTAGGCTACTTATTATGCAGAATGTCCCATTTCAAGTTTTCAAATGTATCCAAATCTGTATACAAAATCGAGACGCATTGTGAGCTTGTAGATCTGCTATTTTCAAATGGCCATGTATAAAGGGCTGAAGTGGTTAATGCATGTGTTGTAATATAATCTAAAATCTACAAAGTAACTAGTAGGCCTAACTAAATTAAGTTTTCAAATAAATGTAGTGGAGTAAAAGTACAATATTTGGATCCGAGATGTAGTGGTGGAGTAGAAGTAAAAGTATTGGAAGTTGGAAATACTCAAGTAAAGTACAAAGACCTCAAAATTGTACTTAAGTACAGTACTTAAGTAAATGTGATTAGTTACTTTCCACCACTGGTCATAGTTAGTCCCTTTGCCAAAAAACAAAACACCTTGTAACACAGAATAGAACCAAGTTCTTTCTTTACATCCAGTCTGTTTGGCAGTGGTGGAAGAAGCACTCAGATATTTTCCTTAAAAGTAGAAGTAGCAATACCACAATATACAAATACTCTGTTACAAGTAAAAGGCCTGTGTTCAAAATGTTACTTGATACTTGATACTTTTACTTAAGTAAAACATTTGAGTACTTTTCCCACCACTGCTTATAGACAGCTAGGGCAGAACTCTGGCTGACTTGTGCTTAACTCACAGGCTTTCAGGAGGTCCTGTGACAACACTTGGCTTCAACAGTGTGTCAGAGTCGGGAGATGAGTGTTCAGTGTTGTGTTTGTGCTGCATAGTCATGCGTGTGACATGATGCATGTCCTCTCTCTCTGTGTGTGTGCGTGTGTGCGTGTGTGCGTGTGTGCGTGTGTGTGTGTGTGTGTGTGTGTGTGTGTGTGTGTGTGTGTGTGTGTGTGTGTGTGTGTGTGTGTGTGTCTCCACTGTAGAATGCTTATCCATGGCTGTGTCTGGGTGATGTCATTGCACGTTTAAAGTCTCATTCCATTTTTATTTGTCTTCTATGTTTGTGATTGTGTCAAAGAAAAACAAGTCCCATTCCTTTGCAAACTTCCTAAATGTTTAACAGTCAAACTGGAACCCACAGTGTGTAATCACTGTGAATGCTCGCCCCAGAACACACTGGCCCCCATTTTATTTCACGGAACGCTCGCCCCCAGTGGCAGAACACTCCCCAGTGGCAGGACCCCTCGGCCCGCTTGGTGAGAACAGACTACAGCCCCTTATATTAAGTCAGGAAGTAGTTAGCACCCCCCGCTGGATATGACCCGGGGCGAGTTGAGGCAAGCGTTCTTGTATTCCTTTGTACCTCAGTACATTGCTACTAGTGTTGATTATGGCTTGTTTATCATTGTACATTATTGTATGTCTTTAAATGTCTTAATGAATTGAATACACAGGACCACAATCCTTTTAACAATCATTGTAAACCGTACCTCTGTACAAATTGCAAAATGTTAATAACATATTCAACCAATCAAAATACAGTGGTTTCTGCTGAGAAGTGTGGAAGCAACTCTATTTCCCATAAATCTGCCTGCTTGGTGACATATAAAGATAGTCAGCTTGATTTCTGTTCAATGTCTTCTTGTGCCCTCTGCTGGTTGAAACATGCGCAAACAGCTACCCATTGGGTTAAGGGTTCTCAAACGTTTTCATACCAGGATCCCATTTTTGGTGGCAATGTTTTTGCAACCCCACCTTGTTTTAATGAGCAATTTCAATGTTGAAATGAAGCCTATCCAAAAAAATAAGCATTCATGGACTTGAAAGTGTTTCTGTACACAGTTGTACTTATCTATTGCCAGAAACGTAATAATAATAAAAAAAAGAGACAGAAAATGCATTCAAATGTTATTGTTTTTTAAAACAAATACTTATTTGGGAAAGATACATTTTTATTGTTTCAGTTGTCGATGTTCGACCCCACCAGTCACCTTCCCGCGACCCCAAGTGGGTGGTGTGAGCTTGTAGATCTGCTATTTTCAAAATATTTTTACACTTTCAGTTTTATACAGTTGAAAACTTGTGAAATATGGGAAATTCTGCATAATGAGTACTTTCTACTTTTGGTACTGTAAGTACATTTTGATACCAATACTGTATTTTCAGATACAGAGTATTTTTACATTGCAGTATTGATACTTTTACAAAATGTGAGTACTTTTTTCCACCACTGATAGTGGCACAGCTGCGCCCAGGTGGGTCTGGGGGGTCAGTGATATTATTGGTGTCACAGCATTCCACCTGGTGGGACGGTGATATTGATGATGTCACAGTCACGGTCTGAGTCAGGGCAGAATGTAGGACCCAAGTACAGGACAGACAGAGGCTGAACCGGTCGGTTTAAAGGGTTTATTAACTCAAAAGGTGAGAATACAGACTAGAAGGAACTGAAACCAAGACATACTACAGTACATGTAACATTAGGCAAAGATACAGGGCAAACACAGGGTTAAATAGACAGGGAAATAATAAAACACAGGAGAACTCAACAGACAATCAACACTGGGATAGGCTGGGGGACTAAGAGGACACAGGAGGAGAACATGACTAATCATACGGGAGGTGAGACACGCCAAGGTAACAGTAACTAAGCAGAACAGGAAACAATACTACAAAATAAAGGAACACAAAAGCAGGGCAAAGGCAACAGCAGAGTAACAGAACACAATAGGAACGATACAACAGAATAGTCCTGATAAGTCCATGACCTTATAAGGGCAGAAAAGGTCCAAGGGCTGAGAAATACACTCAAAGTACAAGGCCCGAGGAGCGGACCGTGACAGTCACAGCATGGTGGCTGGGTGATATTGTTGGTGTGTCACAGCGTTCCACCCTGTCACTTCACGTCCACCTTCAGTTTTTGCTTCTCCATCACCGCTTCCAGTTCTGTGGTTTTGTGCACATCCTGGAAAAGACAAGGAGAGGATAATGGAGCTGAACATGGTTGGATTTACCATGGTACTGTGAATTTCTTACTTAAAGGTAGGGTAAGTGATTTAGCCTACTTTGGTTAAAATAAGTGTTAAATAGCTCTATAATCTGATAGTACTCATTGCTATAGAGTGTTTGTTCAGTAAATGAGTCTCCCATGTCTCTCCAGCTCTTTATTAAACAGAAAATGCATTTTCAGAGCTCTCTCCTGATTGGCTTAAATGTTGTCACCTACCTGAAAATGTACTATATTCTGTTTACTAAAGAGCTGGAGAGACCTCTGTGACCGAACAAACGCTCTGTAGCAATGATTACTATCAGAATATACTACTTTAACCTTTTTAACAAAACAAAAAAAAGAAAATACCAAAAATATCACTTACCCTACCTTTAATACTCAAGTGCATTAAGTAAGAGCAAAATGACCAATGTGGTCATGAATATGGTCAATGCCATAGAGTTGCCTTGTCACTAATGCAGTGACAAGGATTGTCCTTCATTGGCTTCCCACCTGTTGAACTAGGGTCAAAGTGGTGGTGGCATTTTCGCCCTCAAATTGATATGTATTTGGCCACGGACCCCCATCTGAACAGATTTTGTGCCAGGGACCCAATGAGAGAAGATTTGTCAAGAGTTTTCAAAATGTTTTTAAAATAGCAGATCCACAAGCTCACAACGCCTCACAATGCGACCTGATGAGAGCTTGTAGATTGCTGGGGACCCCTGGAACCCCCCAGACCTCACTTTAAGAACCAACGCTTTACACCACCCAGGCACACACAATTTTCAGTTCACGCTGATTTGTACTAATATCCTGTGCTCTTCATTGCAAACCAAATCCAACATTCAGCGAAATAATGATGACCCTACATTGCACTGCAGTTTACAAACACACCCCAAGTACAATATGTGTAATGTATGTATCACAGAGCAAGACCATATTGAGGCTACTGCCTGCGTGATTGGAACCACCGACCCATAGCATTTTATCTGCACCATAGAATGATATCTATGGTGTGTGTGTGTGCGTGTGTGTGCGCGCGTGCGTGCGTGTGTGTGTGTGAGGGGGGGACTCTGCGCACCACCGGGCTGTGTCTTTCATCATTATTGAGAGCAGGTTCCAGGATATTATGGGGAACAAAGCCTTTCTGGCCAAAACGATTCCGACATTCCCACCGGTGCTTTGATGACTCCATTACCTGTCAAAAGAGTAAACGGGAAAAAATTGTTATTTCACTTATATGTTTTATTAAAGTTCACTATGTAAAAAAGGAAAATATTATTGATAACTAATGCTATGAGTGAGATCTTTACCTCCAGGGTTTCTCCTTGCAGCACTGAAAGTTCACTGCTGTTCCTGGCCAAATGGTAATTTCTGCAAAAGTAGTGTTGATGGACGGCATTCTGCGGCTGCCACCCATCCAGGAACACGGGTGTGTATGGAGGAACAGACACACTGAGCTGGGAGCTGGCAAACGGAGCAGAAGTGATGCATTTAGAAATCACCAACCTTTACCCTCCGCTCAAATGATACTCTCAGGTACTCTGGGTTATTAACCAGAATAGACAGGAAAAGATTATAATTCTAGATTTATTTATTTTTTAAATAAAGAACTAAATATATTAGTCTGATTACCCACTTAACCCTTTAGGCCCTATTATACGTGTTGTACATTGGCGGTGTAAAATAAAATAGCAAAAATAACCTATCCTATCTTTTAGATCTTGTAGATCTGCTAACCCTTACAATAAAAAAAAAGTACAATTGTTGCATTAATCGTAATCAAGGCAAAAGTTAGAAATAATCATGAAATTGATTGAAGTCATAAAGCCCAGCCCTACTCTCAGTCTTTGATCGATAGATACTTTTCCGTACGACCTTATAGCTTAATCAATCACGCACGCACGCACACACACACACACACACACACACACACACACACACACACACACACACACACACACATACACCAATGTTCAGTCCAGTTGGGCCCTAAGGACAGACACAGAGTCCCAGTTCCTTTTCTTCTTCGGTCAAATGCTCCTGAAGCAGAGATACGGCACCCTGGGTCAGAGCCGGGCTAACCACCGTTGCCCCCCACTTTGGTCCAGTTTTCACCAGCTGTGAATGGGATGGTAGAGCTTTATAGAGTCTTGAGGCAAGGCAAGGCAATTGTATTTGTATAGCACATTTCAACAACAAGGCAATTCAATGTGCTTTACACAGAACATCAAGCAAAGGAAACACAATTATACATTTATAATTATTAGCAGGCATAAAACAAAAGAAGAAGTAAAAATGAATAGATACAGTTACAGTGCAGAAGCAGAACATGACACTGAACAAGTCGACAGAGTCGCATGACAGTGTCTGTCGTACAACAAAGTATAAAATAGGCAGAAGTGACCGGCAGACACACAGACAGACAGAGAGAGACAGACATGGACGAGCAGACTACTAGACAAAAGGAGATCACTGAGACTCACCAGTCCGAGGGGGACAAAGACATGATGTAGCAACTCTGGTGAGTTAGGCTCTGAAATGGAAGACTTGAGAAGGTCCTAAAAAAACAAAACAAAACTAAAACTAACGAAAAGACAATCCACAAAATAATTATTTTCATCTTTCATGATTGTTTGTCGTCTAATTTACTTGAATGACATAAGCAAATTGTATTTCCTGTACAGCTGCCTTCATACAAAAAAAAAGTGAGGAGAAATTGACAGTAGGAGAAAAGATAATGTCATCTCTGAGGAGTGACTCATCTCTGCTCACCAGAAGGTTGAGGGAGTATTTAATTTTCTGAAAGATGTCCACATAGTCCTCCTCCGATGGAGGGCTTGCTCAGCGTCAACAAATCAACTCTCACATAAAGGAAAAATGAACCGCTATTGTTATAATCAATGCAGCTTTGATTTTGATGATTTATTTAAGCAATATTACACGAGAGGGTGTGCTTTACCGTCATTATTAGCACGCCTGTGATGCGGTCAGGAACGAGGCGAAGCCGAGTTCCGCCGCGATCACAGAAGTGCTATAATGTAAGGTAAAGCACACCCTCGAGTGTAATATTGCGATTATACAACAGTTACCAACAAAACACATCCAAATGTATTCATATTGTGGGGCAATTCATAATTTAAAAAAAATCGCTCATGATCCGTTTCCCTGTAAAGAGAGAGTTTATTTGACTGAGACAAAATAGTCCCTGTAACAGCGCAGCACTAGTCTCTGAGTCATCGTCTCATCAACACAGCTGATTCAGTAGGCTATATCGCTCGTCGTACGATCGTGTTACGTGGCCAAAATAACTGATCTACAAGCTCACAACGCGTCAAGATGGCGATGCGTTGTGAACTTGTAGATCGGCTATTTTCTTGCCGTACGATAAAGTATAACATACACTGGACTGTTAACGAAATGGGAGTAATTTCACTTTAACACAGGAGGATATTTATACAGTATGGATGTTACCATTGAAATAAAGCACACTTTTTTCCAGTTATTCCTTTTATTATAGGATTTTTAGGCGATTGAGTGTGCTCTCTTCTAACCATTGATCAACCGTAAGTCCACCAAATAAGTCAAAATTAACAACATAGTCCATTTTGCATAGCTGTTTGTTCTCCGGTGGCGGCGGTGGGTCAGGCTACTGTCCTGTTTGTTTTCCTACCGTGGGACAAGCGTGACTTCACAGCACAGCTGTGCGATATATGGTCTAATCAGGTGCGGACTGCAGTGCGGAGTGATTTATTTAATGTGATTAGGCCCGTGCTATGATGCTGGTTTGAAGCACGGCTAGAAAGCTCTTTCAGCCAATCAGATTGCTTGGTCGGAACTACCTGTTGTATAATTTAAAACAATGCAATGCAAGTGAGCCGAATTAAGTAGTAGTTGTCTCGGACATATTCCAAAAATCACTCACACACACAGCACACACACACACACACACGACACACAGCACACACACACACACACACAGCACACACACACACAGCACACACACACACACACACACACACACATACACACACACAGACACTAAATATTTATCTTATGTCCATATAAACAGAAGTACAAGAATGCCTTGTACAAAGGATTATAAACACTGCCAGTGCAGTCAGATAATAGGAAAACAGCCAGTTACAAAGTGCATAAGGCAGAACATTGTTACATACAATAATGTTGGCATACAACAATCATGGGTAAAGGGAACAACGCCTCCTCCAAATTGAGTGGCTTCCTATATTAGTTGATATTGAGCAGTACCTTGCTAATTTGTGTGGCCCTCCTTTTGGAGAGGCCGGCCATTTGAAGGCCCCTCACAACCAACTTGTGCACGTGTCCTAGGCTACCAAATATAAAAAACAAAAGTTTACACCCGTAGCCTAGCTGAGAGATGGTCTGCTCTAGCTGATGATATTTTAGCACTTTGTGTTAGGAAGGCTTCCTCTAAGCTGTAATCAAAAGTACAGCCGACCTCGAGAATGGACACCTCCCTATGGTTTTCATTAACAACAATGACATCAGGGGTGTTAGCTGAAATGTTAGAGAACACAGAATCAT
>NW_027660490.1:0-64586 GCF_963280865.1 Gymnoscopelus braueri | reverse complement strand
TAGAATGTACTGGGAACAAGTTACAGGAAAATGTCACCAAAGTGCTTATCTCAGTCTAATAATGCTATTTTGACCCAAGATTTTTTTAAGAAAGTGGAAGTCAGTTTTGTCTGAAAGAAGGCATTAGGGCTCATGTATTTTGTGTTGGGCTCCTAAAACCCACTTTTAGAGACCTCACAAAGTCAGCAGCCACTTAGAATGTACTGGGAACAAGTTACAGGAAAATGTCACCAAAGTGCTTATCTCAGTCTAATAATGCTATTTTGACCCAAGATTTTTTTAAGAAAGTGGAAGTCAGTTTTGTCTGAAAGAAGGCATTAGGGCTCATGTATTTTGTGTTGGGCTCCTAAAACCCACTTTTAGAGACCTCACAAAGTCAGCAGCCACTTAGAATGTACTGGGAACAAGTTACAGGAAAATGTCACCAAAGTGCTTATCTCAGCCCAAAAATGCCATTTTGAGCCACGATTTTTTAAGGAAAGTGGGTGTCAGTTTTGTATGAAGGAAGGCATTGGGGCTCATGTATTTTGTGTTGGGCTCCTAAAACCCACTTTTAGAGACCTCACAAAGTCAGCAGCCACTTAGAATGTACTGGGAACAAGTTACAGGAAAATGTCACCAAAGTGCTTATCTCAGTCTAATAATGCTATTTTGACCCAAGATTTTTTTAAGAAAGTGGAAGTCAGTTTTGTCTGAAAGAAGGCATTAGGGCTCATGTATTTTGTGTTGGGCTCCTAAAACCCACTTTTAGAGACCTCACAAAGTCAGCAGCCACTTAGAATGTACTGGGAACAAGTTACAGGAAAATGTCACCAAAGTGCTTATCTCAGCCCAAAAATGCCATTTTGAGCCACGATTTTTTAAGGAAAGTGGGTGTCAGTTTTGTATGAAGGAAGGCATTGGGGCTCATGTATTTTGTGTTGGGCTCCTAAAACCCACTTTTAGAGACCTCACAAAGTCAGCAGCCACTTAGAATGTACTGGGAACAAGTTACAGGAAAATGTCACCAAAGTGCTTATCTCAGTCTAATAATGCTATTTTGACCCAAGATTTTTTTAAGAAAGTGGAAGTCAGTTTTGTCTGAAAGAAGGCATTAGGGCTCATGTATTTTGTGTTGGGCTCCTAAAACCCACTTTTAGAGACCTCACAAAGTCAGCAGCCACTTAGAATGTACTGGGAACAAGTTACAGGAAAATGTCACCAAAGTGCTTATCTCAGCCCAAAAATGCCATTTTGAGCCACGATTTTTTAAGGAAAGTGGGTGTCAGTTTTGTATGAAGGAAGGCATTGGGGCTCATGTATTTTGTGTTGGGCTCCTAAAACCCACTTTTAGAGACCTCACAAAGTCAGCAGCCACTTAGAATGTACTGGGAACAAGTTACAGGAAAATGTCACCAAAGTGCTTATCTCAGTCTAATAATGCTATTTTGACCCAAGATTTTTTTAAGAAAGTGGAAGTCAGTTTTGTCTGAAAGAAGGCATTAGGGCTCATGTATTTTGTGTTGGGCTCCTAAAACCCACTTTTAGAGACCTCACAAAGTCAGCAGCCACTTAGAATGTACTGGGAACAAGTTACAGGAAAATGTCACCAAAGTGCTTATCTCAGCCCAAAAATGCCATTTTGAGCCACGATTTTTTAAGGAAAGTGGGTGTCAGTTTTGTATGAAGGAAGGCATTGGGGCTCATGTATTTTGTGTTGGGCTCCTAAAACCCACTTTTAGAGACCTCACAAAGTCAGCAGCCACTTAGAATGTACTGGGAACAAGTTACAGGAAAATGTCACCAAAGTGCTTATCTCAGTCTAATAATGCTATTTTGACCCAAGATTTTTTTAAGAAAGTGGAAGTCAGTTTTGTCTGAAAGAAGGGCATTAGGGCTCATGTATTTTGTGTTGGGCTCCTAAAACCCACTTTTAGAGACCTCACAAAGTCAGCAGCCACTTAGAATGTACTGGGAACAAGTTACAGGAAAATGTCACCAAAGTGCTTATCTCAGTCTAATAATGCTATTTTGACCCAAGATTTTTTTAAGAAAGTGGAAGTCAGTTTTGTCTGAAAGAAGGCATTAGGGCTCATGTATTTTGTGTTGGGCTCCTAAAACCCACTTTTAGAGACCTCACAAAGTCAGCAGCCACTTAGAATGTACTGGGAACAAGTTACAGGAAAATGTCACCAAAGTGCTTATCTCAGCCCAAAAATGCCATTTTGAGCCACGATTTTTTAAGGAAAGTGGGTGTCAGTTTTGTATGAAGGAAGGCATTGGGGCTCATGTATTTTGTGTTGGGCTCCTAAAACCCACTTTTAGAGACCTCACAAAGTCAGCAGCCACTTAGAATGTACTGGGAACAAGTTACAGGAAAATGTCACCAAAGTGCTTATCTCAGTCTAATAATGCTATTTTGACCCAAGATTTTTTTAAGAAAGTGGAAGTCAGTTTTGTCTGAAAGAAGGCATTAGGGCTCATGTATTTTGTGTTGGGCTCCTAAAACCCACTTTTAGAGACCTCACAAAGTCAGCAGCCACTTAGAATGTACTGGGAACAAGTTACAGGAAAATGTCACCAAAGTGCTTATCTCAGCCCAAAAATGCCATTTTGAGCCACGATTTTTTAAGGAAAGTGGGTGTCAGTTTTGTATGAAGGAAGGCATTGGGGCTCATGTATTTTGTGTTGGGCTCCTAAAACCCACTTTTAGAGACCTCACAAAGTCAGCAGCCACTTAGAATGTACTGGGAACAAGTTACAGGAAAATGTCACCAAAGTGCTTATCTCAGTCTAATAATGCTATTTTGACCCAAGATTTTTTTAAGAAAGTGGAAGTCAGTTTTGTCTGAAAGAAGGCATTAGGGCTCATGTATTTTGTGTTGGGCTCCTAAAACCCACTTTTAGAGACCTCACAAAGTCAGCAGCCACTTAGAATGTACTGGGAACAAGTTACAGGAAAATGTCACCAAAGTGCTTATCTCAGCCCAAAAATGCCATTTTGAGCCACGATTTTTTAAGGAAAGTGGGTGTCAGTTTTGTATGAAGGAAGGCATTGGGGCTCATGTATTTTGTGTTGGGCTCCTAAAACCCACTTTTAGAGACCTCACAAAGTCAGCAGCCACTTAGAATGTACTGGGAACAAGTTACAGGAAAATGTCACCAAAGTGCTTATCTCAGTCTAATAATGCTATTTTGACCCAAGATTTTTTTAAGAAAGTGGAAGTCAGTTTTGTCTGAAAGAAGGCATTAGGGCTCATGTATTTTGTGTTGGGCTCCTAAAACCCACTTTTAGAGACCTCACAAAGTCAGCAGCCACTTAGAATGTACTGGGAACAAGTTACAGGAAAATGTCACCAAAGTGCTTATCTCAGCCCAAAAATGCCATTTTGAGCCACGATTTTTTAAGGAAAGTGGGTGTCAGTTTTGTATGAAGGAAGGCATTGGGGCTCATGTATTTTGTGTTGGGCTCCTAAAACCCACTTTTAGAGACCTCACAAAGTCAGCAGCCACTTAGAATGTACTGGGAACAAGTTACAGGAAAATGTCACCAAAGTGCTTATCTCAGTCTAATAATGCTATTTTGACCCAAGATTTTTTTAAGAAAGTGGAAGTCAGTTTTGTCTGAAAGAAGGCATTAGGGCTCATGTATTTTGTGTTGGGCTCCTAAAACCCACTTTTAGAGACCTCACAAAGTCAGCAGCCACTTAGAATGTACTGGGAACAAGTTACAGGAAAATGTCACCAAAGTGCTTATCTCAGCCCAAAAATGCCATTTTGAGCCACGATTTTTTAAGGAAAGTGGGTGTCAGTTTTGTATGAAGGAAGGCATTGGGGCTCATGTATTTTGTGTTGGGCTCCTAAAACCCACTTTTAGAGACCTCACAAAGTCAGCAGCCACTTAGAATGTACTGGGAACAAGTTACAGGAAAATGTCACCAAAGTGCTTATCTCAGTCTAATAATGCTATTTTGACCCAAGATTTTTTTAAGAAAGTGGAAGTCAGTTTTGTCTGAAAGAAGGCATTAGGGCTCATGTATTTTGTGTTGGGCTCCTAAAACCCACTTTTAGAGACCTCACAAAGTCAGCAGCCACTTAGAATGTACTGGGAACAAGTTACAGGAAAATGTCACCAAAGTGCTTATCTCAGCCCAAAAATGCCATTTTGAGCCACGATTTTTTAAGGAAAGTGGGTGTCAGTTTTGTATGAAGGAAGGCATTGGGGCTCATGTATTTTGTGTTGGGCTCCTAAAACCCACTTTTAGAGACCTCACAAAGTCAGCAGCCACTTAGAATGTACTGGGAACAAGTTACAGGAAAATGTCACCAAAGTGCTTATCTCAGTCTAATAATGCTATTTTGACCCAAGATTTTTTTAAGAAAGTGGAAGTCAGTTTTGTCTGAAAGAAGGCATTAGGGCTCATGTATTTTGTGTTGGGCTCCTAAAACCCACTTTTAGAGACCTCACAAAGTCAGCAGCCACTTAGAATGTACTGGGAACAAGTTACAGGAAAATGTCACCAAAGTGCTTATCTCAGTCTAATAATGCTATTTTGACCCAAGATTTTTTAAGAAAGTGGAAGTCAGTTTTGTCTGAAAGAAGGCATTAGGGCTCATGTATTTTGTGTTGGGCTCCTAAAACCCACTTTTAGAGACCTCACAAAGTCAGCAGCCACTTAGAATGTACTGGGAACAAGTTACAGGAAAATGTCACCAAAGTGCTTATCTCAGCCCAAAAATGCCATTTTGAGCCACGATTTTTTAAGGAAAGTGGGTGTCAGTTTTGTATGAAGGAAGGCATTGGGGCTCATGTATTTTGTGTTGGGCTCCTAAAACCCACTTTTAGAGACCTCACAAAGTCAGCAGCCACTTAGAATGTACTGGGAACAAGTTACAGGAAAATGTCACCAAAGTGCTTATCTCAGTCTAATAATGCTATTTTGACCCAAGATTTTTTTAAGAAAGTGGAAGTCAGTTTTGTCTGAAAGAAGGCATTAGGGCTCATGTATTTTGTGTTGGGCTCCTAAAACCCACTTTTAGAGACCTCACAAAGTCAGCAGCCACTTAGAATGTACTGGGAACAAGTTACAGGAAAATGTCACCAAAGTGCTTATCTCAGCCCAAAAATGCCATTTTGAGCCACGATTTTTTAAGGAAAGTGGGTGTCAGTTTTGTATGAAGGAAGGCATTGGGGCTCATGTATTTTGTGTTGGGCTCCTAAAACCCACTTTTAGAGACCTCACAAAGTCAGCAGCCACTTAGAATGTACTGGGAACAAGTTACAGGAAAATGTCACCAAAGTGCTTATCTCAGTCTAATAATGCTATTTTGACCCAAGATTTTTTTAAGAAAGTGGAAGTCAGTTTTGTCTGAAAGAAGGCATTAGGGCTCATGTATTTTGTGTTGGGCTCCTAAAACCCACTTTTAGAGACCTCACAAAGTCAGCAGCCACTTAGAATGTACTGGGAACAAGTTACAGGAAAATGTCACCAAAGTGCTTATCTCAGCCCAAAAATGCCATTTTGAGCCACGATTTTTTAAGGAAAGTGGGTGTCAGTTTTGTATGAAGGAAGGCATTGGGGCTCATGTATTTTGTGTTGGGCTCCTAAAACCCACTTTTAGAGACCTCACAAAGTCAGCAGCCACTTAGAATGTACTGGGAACAAGTTACAGGAAAATGTCACCAAAGTGCTTATCTCAGTCTAATAATGCTATTTTGACCCAAGATTTTTTTAAGAAAGTGGAAGTCAGTTTTGTCTGAAAGAAGGCATTAGGGCTCATGTATTTTGTGTTGGGCTCCTAAAACCCACTTTTAGAGACCTCACAAAGTCAGCAGCCACTTAGAATGTACTGGGAACAAGTTACAGGAAAATGTCACCAAAGTGCTTATCTCAGCCCAAAAATGCCATTTTGAGCCACGATTTTTTAAGGAAAGTGGGTGTCAGTTTTGTATGAAGGAAGGCATTGGGGCTCATGTATTTTGTGTTGGGCTCCTAAAACCCACTTTTAGAGACCTCACAAAGTCAGCAGCCACTTAGAATGTACTGGGAACAAGTTACAGGAAAATGTCACCAAAGTGCTTATCTCAGTCTAATAATGCTATTTTGACCCAAGATTTTTTTAAGAAAGTGGAAGTCAGTTTTGTCTGAAAGAAGGCATTAGGGCTCATGTATTTTGTGTTGGGCTCCTAAAACCCACTTTTAGAGACCTCACAAAGTCAGCAGCCACTTAGAATGTACTGGGAACAAGTTACAGGAAAATGTCACCAAAGTGCTTATCTCAGCCCAAAAATGCCATTTTGAGCCACGATTTTTTAAGGAAAGTGGGTGTCAGTTTTGTATGAAGGAAGGCATTGGGGCTCATGTATTTTGTGTTGGGCTCCTAAAACCCACTTTTAGAGACCTCACAAAGTCAGCAGCCACTTAGAATGTACTGGGAACAAGTTACAGGAAAATGTCACCAAAGTGCTTATCTCAGTCTAATAATGCTATTTTGACCCAAGATTTTTTTAAGAAAGTGGAAGTCAGTTTTGTCTGAAAGAAGGCATTAGGGCTCATGTATTTTGTGTTGGGCTCCTAAAACCCACTTTTAGAGACCTCACAAAGTCAGCAGCCACTTAGAATGTACTGGGAACAAGTTACAGGAAAATGTCACCAAAGTGCTTATCTCAGCCCAAAAATGCCATTTTGAGCCACGATTTTTTAAGGAAAGTGGGTGTCAGTTTTGTATGAAGGAAGGCATTGGGGCTCATGTATTTTGTGTTGGGCTCCTAAAACCCACTTTTAGAGACCTCACAAAGTCAGCAGCCACTTAGAATGTACTGGGAACAAGTTACAGGAAAATGTCACCAAAGTGCTTATCTCAGTCTAATAATGCTATTTTGACCCAAGATTTTTTTAAGAAAGTGGAAGTCAGTTTTGTCTGAAAGAAGGCATTAGGGCTCATGTATTTTGTGTTGGGCTCCTAAAACCCACTTTTAGAGACCTCACAAAGTCAGCAGCCACTTAGAATGTACTGGGAACAAGTTACAGGAAAATGTCACCAAAGTGCTTATCTCAGCCCAAAAATGCCATTTTGAGCCACGATTTTTTAAGGAAAGTGGGTGTCAGTTTTGTATGAAGGAAGGCATTGGGGCTCATGTATTTTGTGTTGGGCTCCTAAAACCCACTTTTAGAGACCTCACAAAGTCAGCAGCCACTTAGAATGTACTGGGAACAAGTTACAGGAAAATGTCACCAAAGTGCTTATCTCAGCCCAAAAATGCCATTTTGAGCCACGATTTTTTAAGGAAAGTGGGTGTCAGTTTTGTATGAAGGAAGGCATTGGGGCTCATGTATTTTGTGTTGGGCTCCTAAAACCCACTTTTAGAGGAGACCTCACAAAGTCAGCAGCCACTTAGAATGTACTGGGAACAAGTTACAGGAAAATGTCACCAAAGTGCTTATCTCAGTCTAATAATGCTATTTTGACCCAAGATTTTTTTAAGAAAGTGGAAGTCAGTTTTTGTCTGAAAGAAGGCATTAGGGCTCATGTATTTTGTGTTGGGCTCCTAAAACCCACTTTTAGAGACCTCACAAAGTCAGCAGCCACTTAGAATGTACTGGGAACAAGTTACAGGAAAATGTCACCAAAGTGCTTATCTCAGCCCAAAAATGCCATTTTGAGCCACGATTTTTTAAGGAAAGTGGGTGTCAGTTTTGTATGAAGGAAGGCATTGGGGCTCATGTATTTTGTGTTGGGCTCCTAAAACCCACTTTTAGAGACCTCACAAAGTCAGCAGCCACTTAGAATGTACTGGGAACAAGTTACAGGAAAATGTCACCAAAGTGCTTATCTCAGTCTAATAATGCTATTTTGACCCAAGATTTTTTTTAGAAAGTGGAAGTCAGTTTTGTCTGAAAGAAGGCATTAGGGCTCATGTATTTTGTGTTGGGCTCCTAAACCCACTTTTAGAGACCTCACAAAGTCAGCAGCCACTTAGAATGTACTGGGAACAAGTTACAGGAAAATGTCACCAAAGTGCTTATCTCAGCCCAAAAATGCCATTTTGAGCCACGATTTTTTAAGGAAAGTGGGTGTCAGTTTTGTATGAAGGAAGGCATTGGGGCTCATGTATTTTGTGTTGGGCTCCTAAAACCCACTTTTAGAGACCTCACAAAGTCAGCAGCCACTTAGAATGTACTGGGAACAAGTTACAGGAAAATGTCACCAAAGTGCTTATCTCAGTCTAATAATGCTATTTTGACCCAAGATTTTTTTAAGAAAGTGGAAGTCAGTTTTGTCTGAAAGAAGGCATTAGGGCTCATGTATTTTGTGTTGGGCTCCTAAAACCCACTTTTAGAGACCTCACAAAGTCAGCAGCCACTTAGAATGTACTGGGAACAAGTTACAGGAAAATGTCACCAAAGTGCTTATCTCAGCCCAAAAATGCCATTTTGAGCCACGATTTTTTAAGGAAAGTGGGTGTCAGTTTTGTATGAAGGAAGGCATTGGGGCTCATGTATTTTGTGTTGGGCTCCTAAAACCCACTTTTAGAGACCTCACAAAGTCAGCAGCCACTTAGAATGTACTGGGAACAAGTTACAGGAAAATGTCACCAAAGTGCTTATCTCAGTCTAATAATGCTATTTTGACCCAAGATTTTTTTAAGAAAGTGGAAGTCAGTTTTGTCTGAAAGAAGGCATTAGGGCTCATGTATTTTGTGTTGGGCTCCTAAAACCCACTTTTAGAGACCTCACAAGTCAGCAGCCACTTAGAATGTACTGGGAACAAGTTACAGGAAAATGTCACCAAAGTGCTTATCTCAGTCTAATAATGCTATTTTGACCCAAGATTTTTTTAAGAAAGTGGAAGTCAGTTTTGTCTGAAAGAAGGCATTAGGGCTCATGTATTTTGTGTTGGGCTCCTAAAACCCACTTTTAGAGACCTCACAAAGTCAGCAGCCACTTAGAATGTACTGGGAACAAGTTACAGGAAAATGTCACCAAAGTGCTTATCTCAGCCCAAAAATGCCATTTTGAGCCACGATTTTTTAAGGAAAGTGGGTGTCAGTTTTGTATGAAGGAAGGCATTGGGGCTCATGTATTTTGTGTTGGGCTCCTAAAACCCACTTTTAGAGACCTCACAAAGTCAGCAGCCACTTAGAATGTACTGGGAACAAGTTACAGGAAAATGTCACCAAAGTGCTTATCTCAGTCTAATAATGCTATTTTGACCCAAGATTTTTTTAAGAAAGTGGAAGTCAGTTTTGTCTGAAAGAAGGCATTAGGGCTCATGTATTTTGTGTTGGGCTCCTAAAACCCACTTTTAGAGACCTCACAAAGTCAGCAGCCACTTAGAATGTACTGGGAACAAGTTACAGGAAAATGTCACCAAAGTGCTTATCTCAGCCCAAAAATGCCATTTTGAGCCACGATTTTTTAAGGAAAGTGGGTGTCAGTTTTGTATGAAGGAAGGCATTGGGGCTCATGTATTTTGTGTTGGGCTCCTAAAACCCACTTTTAGAGACCTCACAAGTCAGCAGCCACTTAGAATGTACTGGGAACAAGTTACAGGAAAATGTCACCAAAGTGCTTATCTCAGCCAAAAATGCCATTTTGAGCCACGATTTTTTAAGGAAAGTGGGTGTCAGTTTTGTATGAAGGAAGGCATTGGGGCTCATGTATTTTGTGTTGGGCTCCTAAAACCCACTTTTAGAGACCTCACAAAGTCAGCAGCCACTTAGAATGTACTGGGAACAAGTTACAGGAAAATGTCACCAAAGTGCTTATCTCAGTCTAATAATGCTATTTTGACCCAAGATTTTTTTAAGAAAGTGGAAGTCAGTTTTGTCTGAAAGAAGGCATTAGGGCTCATGTATTTTGTGTTGGGCTCCTAAAACCCACTTTTAGAGACCTCACAAAGTCAGCAGCCACTTAGAATGTACTGGGAACAAGTTACAGGAAAATGTCACCAAAGTGCTTATCTCAGCCCAAAAATGCCATTTTGAGCCACGATTTTTTAAGGAAAGTGGGTGTCAGTTTTGTATGAAGGAAGGCATTGGGGCTCATGTATTTTGTGTTGGGCTCCTAAAACCCACTTTTAGAGACCTCACAAAGTCAGCAGCCACTTAGAATGTACTGGGAACAAGTTACAGGAAAATGTCACCAAAGTGCTTATCTCAGTCTAATAATGCTATTTTGACCCAAGATTTTTTTAAGAAAGTGGAAGTCAGTTTTGTCTGAAAGAAGGCATTAGGGCTCATGTATTTTGTGTTGGGCTCCTAAAACCCACTTTTAGAGACCTCACAAAGTCAGCAGCCACTTAGAATGTACTGGGAACAAGTTACAGGAAAATGTCACCAAAGTGCTTATCTCAGCCCAAAAATGCCATTTTGAGCCACGATTTTTTAAGGAAAGTGGGTGTCAGTTTTGTATGAAGGAAGGCATTGGGGCTCATGTATTTTGTGTTGGGCTCCTAAAACCCACTTTTAGAGACCTCACAAAGTCAGCAGCCACTTAGAATGTACTGGGAACAAGTTACAGGAAAATGTCACCAAAGTGCTTATCTCAGTCTAATAATGCTATTTTGACCCAAGATTTTTTTAAGAAAGTGGAAGTCAGTTTTGTCTGAAAGAAGGCATTAGGGCTCGTGTATTTTGTGTTGGGCTCCTAAAACCCACTTTTAGAGACCTCACAAAGTCAGCAGCCACTTAGAATGTACTGGGAACAAGTTACAGGAAAATGTCACCAAAGTGCTTATCTCAGCCCAAAAATGCCATTTTGAGCCACGATTTTTTAAGGAAAGTGGGTGTCAGTTTTGTATGAAGGAAGGCATTGGGGCTCATGTATTTTGTGTTGGGCTCCTAAAACCCACTTTTAGAGACCTCACAAAGTCAGCAGCCACTTAGAATGTACTGGGAACAAGTTACAGGAAAATGTCACCAAAGTGCTTATCTCAGTCTAATAATGCTATTTTGACCCAAGATTTTTTTAAGAAAGTGGAAGTCAGTTTTGTCTGAAAGAAGGCATTAGGGCTCATGTATTTTGTGTTGGGCTCCTAAAACCCACTTTTAGAGACCTCACAAAGTCAGCAGCCACTTAGAATGTACTGGGAACAAGTTACAGGAAAATGTCACCAAAGTGCTTATCTCAGCCCAAAAATGCCATTTTGAGCCACGATTTTTTAAGGAAAGTGGGTGTCAGTTTTGTATGAAGGAAGGCATTGGGGCTCATGTATTTTGTGTTGGGCTCCTAAAACCCACTTTTAGAGACCTCACAAAGTCAGCAGCCACTTAGAATGTACTGGGAACAAGTTACAGGAAAATGTCACCAAAGTGCTTATCTCAGTCTAATAATGCTATTTTGACCCAAGATTTTTTTAAGAAAGTGGAAGTCAGTTTTGTCTGAAAGAAGGCATTAGGGCTCATGTATTTTGTGTTGGGCTCCTAAAACCCACTTTTAGAGACCTCACAAAGTCAGCAGCCACTTAGAATGTACTGGGAACAAGTTACAGGAAAATGTCACCAAAGTGCTTATCTCAGCCCAAAAATGCCATTTTGAGCCACGATTTTTTAAGGAAAGTGGGTGTCAGTTTTGTATGAAGGAAGGCATTGGGGCTCATGTATTTTGTGTTGGGCTCCTAAAACCCACTTTTAGAGACCTCACAAAGTCAGCAGCCACTTAGAATGTACTGGGAACAAGTTACAGGAAAATGTCACCAAAGTGCTTATCTCAGTCTAATAATGCTATTTTGACCCAAGATTTTTTTAAGAAAGTGGAAGTCAGTTTTGTCTGAAAGAAGGCATTAGGGCTCATGTATTTTGTGTTGGGCTCCTAAAACCCACTTTTAGAGACCTCACAAAGTCAGCAGCCACTTAGAATGTACTGGGAACAAGTTACAGGAAAATGTCACCAAAGTGCTTATCTCAGCCCAAAAATGCCATTTTGAGCCACGATTTTTTAAGGAAAGTGGGTGTCAGTTTTGTATGAAGGAAGGCATTGGGGCTCATGTATTTTGTGTTGGGCTCCTAAAACCCACTTTTAGAGACCTCACAAAGTCAGCAGCCACTTAGAATGTACTGGGAACAAGTTACAGGAAAATGTCACCAAAGTGCTTATCTCAGTCTAATAATGCTATTTTGACCCAAGATTTTTTTAAGAAAGTGGAAGTCAGTTTTGTCTGAAAGAAGGCATTAGGGCTCATGTATTTTGTGTTGGGCTCCTAAAACCCACTTTTAGAGACCTCACAAAGTCAGCAGCCACTTAGAATGTACTGGGAACAAGTTACAGGAAAATGTCACCAAAGTGCTTATCTCAGCCCAAAAATGCCATTTTGAGCCACGATTTTTTAAGGAAAGTGGGTGTCAGTTTTGTATGAAGGAAGGCATTGGGGCTCATGTATTTTGTGTTGGGCTCCTAAAACCCACTTTTAGAGACCTCACAAAGTCAGCAGCCACTTAGAATGTACTGGGAACAAGTTACAGGAAAATGTCACCAAAGTGCTTATCTCAGCCCAAAAATGCCATTTTGAGCCACGATTTTTTAAGGAAAGTGGGTGTCAGTTTTGTATGAAGGAAGGCATTGGGGCTCATGTATTTTGTGTTGGGCTCCTAAAACCCACTTTTAGAGACCTCACAAAGTCAGCAGCCACTTAGAATGTACTGGGAACAAGTTACAGGAAAATGTCACCAAAGTGCTTATCTCAGTCTAATAATGCTATTTTGACCCAAGATTTTTTTAGGAAAGTGGGTGTCAGTTTTGTATGAAGGAAGGCATTGGGGCTCATGTATTTTGTGTTGGGCTCCTAAAACCCACTTTTAGAGACCTCACAAAGTCAGCAGCCACTTAGAATGTACTGGGAACAAGTTACAGGAAAATGTCACCAAAGTGCTTATCTCAGTCTAATAATGCTATTTTGACCCAAGATTTTTTTAAGAAAGTGGAAGTCAGTTTTGTCTGAAAGAAGGCATTAGGGCTCATGTATTTTGTGTTGGGCTCCTAAAACCCACTTTTAGAGACCTCACAAAGTCAGCAGCCACTTAGAATGTACTGGGAACAAGTTACAGGAAAATGTCACCAAAGTGCTTATCTCAGCCCAAAAATGCCATTTTGAGCCACGATTTTTTAAGGAAAGTGGGTGTCAGTTTTGTATGAAGGAAGGCATTGGGGCTCATGTATTTTGTGTTGGGCTCCTAAAACCCACTTTTAGAGACCTCACAAAGTCAGCAGCCACTTAGAATGTACTGGGAACAAGTTACAGGAAAATGTCACCAAAGTGCTTATCTCAGTCTAATAATGCTATTTTGACCCAAGATTTTTTTAAGAAAGTGGAAGTCAGTTTTGTCTGAAAGAAGGCATTAGGGCTCATGTATTTTGTGTTGGGCTCCTAAAACCCACTTTTAGAGACCTCACAAAGTCAGCAGCCACTTAGAATGTACTGGGAACAAGTTACAGGAAAATGTCACCAAAGTGCTTATCTCAGTCTAATAATGCTATTTTGACCCAAGATTTTTTAAGAAAGTGGAAGTCAGTTTTGTCTGAAAGAAGGCATTAGGGCTCATGTATTTTGTGTTGGGCTCCTAAAACCCACTTTTAGAGACCTCACAAAGTCAGCAGCCACTTAGAATGTACTGGGAACAAGTTACAGGAAAATGTCACCAAAGTGCTTATCTCAGCCCAAAAATGCCATTTTGAGCCACGATTTTTTAAGGAAAGTGGGTGTCAGTTTTGTATGAAGGAAGGCATTGGGGCTCATGTATTTTGTGTTGGGCTCCTAAAACCCACTTTTAGAGACCTCACAAAGTCAGCAGCCACTTAGAATGTACTGGGAACAAGTTACAGGAAAATGTCACCAAAGTGCTTATCTCAGTCTAATAATGCTATTTTGACCCAAGATTTTTTTAAGAAAGTGGAAGTCAGTTTTGTCTGAAAGAAGGCATTAGGGCTCATGTATTTTGTGTTGGGCTCCTAAAACCCACTTTTAGAGACCTCACAAAGTCAGCAGCCACTTAGAATGTACTGGGAACAAGTTACAGGAAAATGTCACCAAAGTGCTTATCTCAGCCCAAAAATGCCATTTTGAGCCACGATTTTTTAAGGAAAGTGGGTGTCAGTTTTGTATGAAGGAAGGCATTGGGGCTCATGTATTTTGTGTTGGGCTCCTAAAACCCACTTTTAGAGACCTCACAAAGTCAGCAGCCACTTAGAATGTACTGGGAACAAGTTACAGGAAAATGTCACCAAAGTGCTTATCTCAGTCTAATAATGCTATTTTGACCCAAGATTTTTTTAAGAAAGTGGAAGTCAGTTTTGTCTGAAAGAAGGCATTAGGGCTCATGTATTTTGTGTTGGGCTCCTAAAACCCACTTTTAGAGACCTCACAAAGTCAGCAGCCACTTAGAATGTACTGGGAACAAGTTACAGGAAAATGTCACCAAAGTGCTTATCTCAGCCCAAAAATGCCATTTTGAGCCACGATTTTTTTAAGGAAAGTGGGTGTCAGTTTTGTATGAAGGAAGGCATTGGGGCTCATGTATTTTGTGTTGGGCTCCTAAAACCCACTTTTAGAGACCTCACAAAGTCAGCAGCCACTTAGAATGTACTGGGAACAAGTTACAGGAAAATGTCACCAAAGTGCTTATCTCAGTCTAATAATGCTATTTTGACCCAAGATTTTTTTAAGAAAGTGGAAGTCAGTTTTGTCTGAAAGAAGGCATTAGGGCTCATGTATTTTGTGTTGGGCTCCTAAAACCCACTTTTAGAGACCTCACAAAGTCAGCAGCCACTTAGAATGTACTGGGAACAAGTTACAGGAAAATGTCACCAAAGTGCTTATCTCAGCCCAAAAATGCCATTTTGAGCCACGATTTTTTAAGGAAAGTGGGTGTCAGTTTTGTATGAAGGAAGGCATTGGGGCTCATGTATTTTGTGTTGGGCTCCTAAAACCCACTTTTAGAGACCTCACAAAGTCAGCAGCCACTTAGAATGTACTGGGAACAAGTTACAGGAAAATGTCACCAAAGTGCTTATCTCAGTCTAATAATGCTATTTTGACCCAAGATTTTTTTAAGAAAGTGGAAGTCAGTTTTGTCTGAAAGAAGGCATTAGGGCTCATGTATTTTGTGTTGGGCTCCTAAAACCCACTTTTAGAGACCTCACAAAGTCAGCAGCCACTTAGAATGTACTGGGAACAAGTTACAGGAAAATGTCACCAAAGTGCTTATCTCAGCCCAAAAATGCCATTTTGAGCCACGATTTTTTAAGGAAAGTGGGTGTCAGTTTTGTATGAAGGAAGGCATTGGGGCTCATGTATTTTGTGTTGGGCTCCTAAAACCCACTTTTAGAGACCTCACAAAGTCAGCAGCCACTTAGAATGTACTGGGAACAAGTTACAGGAAAATGTCACCAAAGTGCTTATCTCAGTCTAATAATGCTATTTTGACCCAAGATTTTTTTAAGAAAGTGGAAGTCAGTTTTGTCTGAAAGAAGGCATTAGGGCTCATGTATTTTGTGTTGGGCTCCTAAAACCCACTTTTAGAGACCTCACAAAGTCAGCAGCCACTTAGAATGTACTGGGAACAAGTTACAGGAAAATGTCACCAAAGTGCTTATCTCAGCCCAAAAATGCCATTTTGAGCCACGATTTTTTAAGGAAAGTGGGTGTCAGTTTTGTATGAAGGAAGGCATTGGGGCTCATGTATTTTGTGTTGGGCTCCTAAAACCCACTTTTAGAGACCTCACAAAGTCAGCAGCCACTTAGAATGTACTGGGAACAAGTTACAGGAAAATGTCACCAAAGTGCTTATCTCAGTCTAATAATGCTATTTTGACCCAAGATTTTTTTAAGAAAGTGGAAGTCAGTTTTGTCTGAAAGAAGGCATTAGGGCTCATGTATTTTGTGTTGGGCTCCTAAAACCCACTTTTAGAGACCTCACAAAGTCAGCAGCCACTTAGAATGTACTGGGAACAAGTTACAGGAAAATGTCACCAAAGTGCTTATCTCAGCCCAAAAATGCCATTTTGAGCCACTATTTTTTAAGGAAAGTGGGTGTCAGTTTTGTATGAAGGAAGGCATTGGGGCTCATGTATTTTGTGTTGGGCTCCTAAAACCCACTTTTAGAGACCTCACAAAGTCAGCAGCCACTTAGAATGTACTGGGAACAAGTTACAGGAAAATGTCACCAAAGTGCTTATCTCAGCCCAAAAATGCCATTTTGAGCCACGATTTTTTAAGGAAAGTGGGTGTCAGTTTTGTATGAAGGAAGGCATTGGGGCTCATGTATTTTGTGTTGGGCTCCTAAAACCCACTTTTAGAGACCTCACAAAGTCAGCAGCCACTTAGAATGTACTGGGAACAAGTTACAGGAAAATGTCACCAAAGTGCTTATCTCAGTCTAATAATGCTATTTTGACCCAAGATTTTTTTAAGAAAGTGGAAGTCAGTTTTGTCTGAAAGAAGGCATTAGGGCTCATGTATTTTGTGTTGGGCTCCTAAAACCCACTTTTAGAGACCTCACAAAGTCAGCAGCCACTTAGAATGTACTGGGAACAAGTTACAGGAAAATGTCACCAAAGTGCTTATCTCAGCCCAAAAATGCCATTTTGAGCCACGATTTTTTAAGGAAAGTGGGTGTCAGTTTTGTATGAAGGAAGGCATTGGGGCTCATGTATTTTGTGTTGGGCTCCTAAAACCCACTTTTAGAGACCTCACAAAGTCAGCAGCCACTTAGAATGTACTGGGAACAAGTTACAGGAAAATGTCACCAAAGTGCTTATCTCAGTCTAATAATGCTATTTTGACCCAAGATTTTTTTAAGAAAGTGGAAGTCAGTTTTGTCTGAAAGAAGGCATTAGGGCTCATGTATTTTGTGTTGGGCTCCTAAAACCCACTTTTAGAGACCTCACAAAGTCAGCAGCCACTTAGAATGTACTGGGAACAAGTTACAGGAAAATGTCACCAAAGTGCTTATCTCAGCCCAAAAATGCCATTTTGAGCCACGATTTTTTAAGGAAAGTGGGTGTCAGTTTTGTATGAAGGAAGGCATTGGGGCTCATGTATTTTGTGTTGGGCTCCTAAAACCCACTTTTAGAGACCTCACAAAGTCAGCAGCCACTTAGAATGTACTGGGAACAAGTTACAGGAAAATGTCACCAAAGTGCTTATCTCAGTCTAATAATGCTATTTTGACCCAAGATTTTTTTAAGAAAGTGGAAGTCAGTTTTGTCTGAAAGAAGGCATTAGGGCTCATGTATTTTGTGTTGGGCTCCTAAAACCCACTTTTAGAGACCTCACAAAGTCAGCAGCCACTTAGAATGTACTGGGAACAAGTTACAGGAAAATGTCACCAAAGTGCTTATCTCAGCCCAAAAATGCCATTTTGAGCCACGATTTTTTAAGGAAAGTGGGTGTCAGTTTTGTATGAAGGAAGGCATTGGGGCTCATGTATTTTGTGTTGGGCTCCTAAAACCCACTTTTAGAGACCTCACAAAGTCAGCAGCCACTTAGAATGTACTGGGAACAAGTTACAGGAAAATGTCACCAAAGTGCTTATCTCAGTCTAATAATGCTATTTTGACCCAAGATTTTTTTAAGAAAGTGGAAGTCAGTTTTGTCTGAAAGAAGGCATTAGGGCTCATGTATTTTGTGTTGGGCTCCTAAAACCCACTTTTAGAGACCTCACAAAGTCAGCAGCCACTTAGAATGTACTGGGAACAAGTTACAGGAAAATGTCACCAAAGTGCTTATCTCAGCCCAAAAATGCCATTTTGAGCCACGATTTTTTAAGGAAAGTGGGTGTCAGTTTTGTATGAAGGAAGGCATTGGGGCTCATGTATTTTGTGTTGGGCTCCTAAAACCCACTTTTAGAGACCTCACAAAGTCAGCAGCCACTTAGAATGTACTGGGAACAAGTTACAGGAAAATGTCACCAAAGTGCTTATCTCAGTCTAATAATGCTATTTTGACCCAAGATTTTTTTAAGAAAGTGGAAGTCAGTTTTGTCTGAAAGAAGGCATTAGGGCTCATGTATTTTGTGTTGGGCTCCTAAAACCCACTTTTAGAGACCTCACAAAGTCAGCAGCCACTTAGAATGTACTGGGAACAAGTTACAGGAAAATGTCACCAAAGTGCTTATCTCAGCCCAAAAATGCCATTTTGAGCCACGATTTTTTAAGGAAAGTGGGTGTCAGTTTTGTATGAAGGAAGGCATTGGGGCTCATGTATTTTGTGTTGGGCTCCTAAAACCCACTTTTAGAGACCTCACAAAGTCAGCAGCCACTTAGAATGTACTGGGAACAAGTTACAGGAAAATGTCACCAAAGTGCTTATCTCAGCCCAAAAATGCCATTTTGAGCCACGATTTTTTAAGGAAAGTGGGTGTCAGTTTTGTATGAAGGAAGGCATTGGGGCTCATGTATTTTGTGTTGGGCTCCTAAAACCCACTTTTAGAGACCTCACAAAGTCAGCAGCCACTTAGAATGTACTGGGAACAAGTTACAGGAAAATGTCACCAAAGTGCTTATCTCAGTCTAATAATGCTATTTTGACCCAAGATTTTTTTAAGAAAGTGGAAGTCAGTTTTGTCTGAAAGAAGGCATTAGGGCTCATGTATTTTGTGTTGGGCTCCTAAAACCCACTTTTAGAGACCTCACAAAGTCAGCAGCCACTTAGAATGTACTGGGAACAAGTTACAGGAAAATGTCACCAAAGTGCTTATCTCAGCCCAAAAATGCCATTTTGAGCCACGATTTTTTAAGGAAAGTGGGTGTCAGTTTTGTATGAAGGAAGGCATTGGGGCTCATGTATTTTGTGTTGGGCTCCTAAAACCCACTTTTAGAGACCTCACAAAGTCAGCAGCCACTTAGAATGTACTGGGAACAAGTTACAGGAAAATGTCACCAAAGTGCTTATCTCAGTCTAATAATGCTATTTTGACCCAAGATTTTTTTAAGAAAGTGGAAGTCAGTTTTGTCTGAAAGAAGGCATTAGGGCTCATGTATTTTGTGTTGGGCTCCTAAAACCCACTTTTAGAGACCTCACAAAGTCAGCAGCCACTTAGAATGTACTGGGAACAAGTTACAGGAAAATGTCACCAAAGTGCTTATCTCAGCCCAAAAATGCCATTTTGAGCCACGATTTTTTAAGGAAAGTGGGTGTCAGTTTTGTATGAAGGAAGGCATTGGGGCTCATGTATTTTGTGTTGGGCTCCTAAAACCCAATTTTACAGACCTCACAAAGTCAGCAGCCACTTAAAATGTACTGGGAACAAGTTACAGGAAAATGTCACCAAAGTGCTTATCTCAGCCCAAAAATGCTATTTTGAACCACGATTTTTTAAAGAAAGTGGGTGTCAGTTCTGTCTGAAGGAAGGCATTAGGGCTCATGTATTTTGTGTTGGGCTCCTAAAACCCACTTTTAGAGACCTCACAAAGTCAGCAGCCACTTAGAATGTACTGGGAACAAGTTACAGGAAAATGTCACCAAAGTGCTTATCTCAGCCCAAAAATGCCATTTTGAGCCACGATTTTTTAAGGAAAGTGGGTGTCAGTTTTGTATGAAGGAAGGCATTGGGGCTCATGTATTTTGTGTTGGGCTCCTAAAACCCACTTTTAGAGACCTCACAAAGTCAGCAGCCACTTAGAATGTACTGGGAACAAGTTACAGGAAAATGTCACCAAAGTGCTTATCTCAGTCTAATAATGCTATTTTGACCCAAGATTTTTTTAAGAAAGTGGAAGTCAGTTTTGTCTGAAAGAAGTTATTAGGGCTCATGTATTTTGTGTTGGGCTCCTAAAACCCACTTTTAGAGACCTCACAAAGTCAGCAGCCACTTAGAATGTACTGGGAACAAGTTACAGGAAAATGTCACCAAAGTGCTTATCTCAGCCCAAAAATGCCATTTTGAGCCACGATTTTTTAAGGAAAGTGGGTGTCAGTTTTGTATGAAGGAAGGCATTGGGGCTCATGTATTTTGTGTTGGGCTCCTAAAACCCACTTTTAGAGACCTCACAAAGTCAGCAGCCACTTAGAATGTACTGGGAACAAGTTACAGGAAAATGTCACCAAAGTGCTTATCTCAGCCCAAAAATGCCATTTTGAGCCACGATTTTTTAAGGAAAGTGGGTGTCAGTTTTGTATGAAGGAAGGCATTGGGGCTCATGTATTTTGTGTTGGGCTCCTAAAACCCACTTTTAGAGACCTCACAAAGTCAGCAGCCACTTAGAATGTACTGGGAACAAGTTACAGGAAAATGTCACCAAAGTGCTTATCTCAGTCTAATAATGCTATTTTGACCCAAGATTTTTTTAAGAAAGTGGAAGTCAGTTTTGTCTGAAAGAAGGCATTAGGGCTCATGTATTTTGTGTTGGGCTCCTAAAACCCACTTTTAGAGACCTCACAAAGTCAGCAGCCACTTAGAATGTACTGGGAACAAGTTACAGGAAAATGTCACCAAAGTGCTTATCTCAGCCCAAAAATGCCATTTTGAGCCACGATTTTTTAAGGAAAGTGGGTGTCAGTTTTGTATGAAGGAAGGCATTGGGGCTCATGTATTTTGTGTTGGGCTCCTAAAACCCACTTTTAGAGACCTCACAAAGTCAGCAGCCACTTAGAATGTACTGGGAACAAGTTACAGGAAAATGTCACCAAAGTGCTTATCTCAGTCTAATAATGCTATTTTGACCCAAGATTTTTTTAAGAAAGTGGAAGTCAGTTTTGTCTGAAAGAAGGCATTAGGGCTCATGTATTTTGTGTTGGGCTCCTAAAACCCACTTTTAGAGACCTCACAAAGTCAGCAGCCACTTAGAATGTACTGGGAACAAGTTACAGGAAAATGTCACCAAAGTGCTTATCTCAGCCCAAAAATGCCATTTTGAGCCACGATTTTTTAAGGAAAGTGGGTGTCAGTTTTGTATGAAGGAAGGCATTGGGGCTCATGTATTTTGTGTTGGGCTCCTAAAACCCACTTTTAGAGACCTCACAAAGTCAGCAGCCACTTAGAATGTACTGGGAACAAGTTACAGGAAAATGTCACCAAAGTGCTTATCTCAGTCTAATAATGCTATTTTGACCCAAGATTTTTTTAAGAAAGTGGAAGTCAGTTTTGTCTGAAAGAAGGCATTAGGGCTCATGTATTTTGTGTTGGGCTCCTAAAACCCACTTTTAGAGACCTCACAAAGTCAGCAGCCACTTAGAATGTACTGGGAACAAGTTACAGGAAAATGTCACCAAAGTGCTTATCTCAGCCCAAAAATGCCATTTTGAGCCACGATTTTTTAAGGAAAGTGGGTGTCAGTTTTGTATGAAGGAAGGCATTGGGGCTCATGTATTTTGTGTTGGGCTCCTAAAACCCACTTTTAGAGACCTCACAAAGTCAGCAGCCACTTAGAATGTACTGGGAACAAGTTACAGGAAAATGTCACCAAAGTGCTTATCTCAGCCCAAAAATGCCATTTTGAGCCACGATTTTTTAAGGAAAGTGGGTGTCAGTTTTGTATGAAGGAAGGCATTGGGGCTCATGTATTTTGTGTTGGGCTCCTAAAACCCACTTTTAGAGACCTCACAAAGTCAGCAGCCACTTAGAATGTACTGGGAACAAGTTACAGGAAAATGTCACCAAAGTGCTTATCTCAGTCTAATAATGCTATTTTGACCCAAGATTTTTTTAAGAAAGTGGAAGTCAGTTTTGTCTGAAAGAAGGCATTAGGGCTCATGTATTTTGTGTTGGGCTCCTAAAACCCACTTTTAGAGACCTCACAAAGTCAGCAGCCACTTAGAATGTACTGGGAACAAGTTACAGGAAAATGTCACCAAAGTGCTTATCTCAGCCCAAAAATGCCATTTTGAGCCACGATTTTTTAAGGAAAGTGGGTGTCAGTTTTGTATGAAGGAAGGCATTGGGGCTCATGTATTTTGTGTTGGGCTCCTAAAACCCACTTTTAGAGACCTCACAAAGTCAGCAGCCACTTAGAATGTACTGGGAACAAGTTACAGGAAAATGTCACCAAAGTGCTTATCTCAGTCTAATAATGCTATTTTGACCCAAGATTTTTTTAAGAAAGTGGAAGTCAGTTTTGTCTGAAAGAAGGCATTAGGGCTCATGTATTTTGTGTTGGGCTCCTAAAACCCACTTTTAGAGACCTCACAAAGTCAGCAGCCACTTAGAATGTACTGGGAACAAGTTACAGGAAAATGTCACCAAAGTGCTTATCTCAGCCCAAAAATGCCATTTTGAGCCACGATTTTTTAAGGAAAGTGGGTGTCAGTTTTGTATGAAGGAAGGCATTGGGGCTCATGTATTTTGTGTTGGGCTCCTAAAACCCACTTTTAGAGACCTCACAAAGTCAGCAGCCACTTAGAATGTACTGGGAACAAGTTACAGGAAAATGTCACCAAAGTGCTTATCTCAGTCTAATAATGCTATTTTGACCCAAGATTTTTTTAAGAAAGTGGAAGTCAGTTTTGTCTGAAAGAAGGCATTAGGGCTCATGTATTTTGTGTTGGGCTCCTAAAACCCACTTTTAGAGACCTCACAAAGTCAGCAGCCACTTAGAATGTACTGGGAACAAGTTACAGGAAAATGTCACCAAAGTGCTTATCTCAGCCCAAAAATGCCATTTTGAGCCACGATTTTTTAAGGAAAGTGGGTGTCAGTTTTGTATGAAGGAAGGCATTGGGGCTCATGTATTTTGTGTTGGGCTCCTAAAACCCACTTTTAGAGACCTCACAAAGTCAGCAGCCACTTAGAATGTACTGGGAACAAGTTACAGGAAAATGTCACCAAAGTGCTTATCTCAGTCTAATAATGCTATTTTGACCCAAGATTTTTTTAAGAAAGTGGAAGTCAGTTTTGTCTGAAAGAAGGCATTAGGGCTCATGTATTTTGTGTTGGGCTCCTAAAACCCACTTTTAGAGACCTCACAAAGTCAGCAGCCACTTAGAATGTACTGGGAACAAGTTACAGGAAAATGTCACCAAAGTGCTTATCTCAGCCCAAAAATGCCATTTTGAGCCACGATTTTTTAAGGAAAGTGGGTGTCAGTTTTGTATGAAGGAAGGCATTGGGGCTCATGTATTTTGTGTTGGGCTCCTAAAACCCACTTTTAGAGACCTCACAAAGTCAGCAGCCACTTAGAATGTACTGGGAACAAGTTACAGGAAAATGTCACCAAAGTGCTTATCTCAGTCTAATAATGCTATTTTGACCCAAGATTTTTTTAAGAAAGTGGAAGTCAGTTTTGTCTGAAAGAAGGCATTAGGGCTCATGTATTTTGTGTTGGGCTCCTAAAACCCAATTTTACAGACCTCACAAAGTCAGCAGCCACTTAAAATGTACTGGGAACAAGTTACAGGAAAATGTCACCAAAGTGCTTATCTCAGCCCAAAAATGCTATTTTGAACCACGATTTTTTAAAGAAAGTGGGTGTCAGTTCTGTCTGAAGGAAGGCATTAGGGCTCATGTATTTTGTGTTGGGCTCCTAAAACCCACTTTTAGAGACCTCACAAAGTCAGCAGCCACTTAGAATGTACTGGGAACAAGTTACAGGAAAATGTCACCAAAGTGCTTATCTCAGCCCAAAAATGCCATTTTGAGCCACGATTTTTTAAGGAAAGTGGGTGTCAGTTTTGTATGAAGGAAGGCATTGGGGCTCATGTATTTTGTGTTGGGCTCCTAAAACCCACTTTTAGAGACCTCACAAAGTCAGCAGCCACTTAGAATGTACTGGGAACAAGTTACAGGAAAATGTCACCAAAGTGCTTATCTCAGTCTAATAATGCTATTTTGACCCAAGATTTTTTTAAGAAAGTGGAAGTCAGTTTTGTCTGAAAGAAGGCATTAGGGCTCATGTATTTTGTGTTGGGCTCCTAAAACCCACTTTTAGAGACCTCACAAAGTCAGCAGCCACTTAGAATGTACTGGGAACAAGTTACAGGAAAATGTCACCAAAGTGCTTATCTCAGCCCAAAAATGCCATTTTGAGCCACGATTTTTTAAGGAAAGTGGGTGTCAGTTTTGTATGAAGGAAGGCATTGGGGCTCATGTATTTTGTGTTGGGCTCCTAAAACCCACTTTTAGAGACCTCACAAAGTCAGCAGCCACTTAGAATGTACTGGGAACAAGTTACAGGAAAATGTCACCAAAGTGCTTATCTCAGCCCAAAAATGCCATTTTGAGCCACGATTTTTTAAGGAAAGTGGGTGTCAGTTTTGTATGAAGGAAGGCATTGGGGCTCATGTATTTTGTGTTGGGCTCCTAAAACCCACTTTTAGAGACCTCACAAAGTCAGCAGCCACTTAGAATGTACTGGGAACAAGTTACAGGAAAATGTCACCAAAGTGCTTATCTCAGTCTAATAATGCTATTTTGACCCAAGATTTTTTTAAGAAAGTGGAAGTCAGTTTTGTCTGAAAGAAGGCATTAGGGCTCATGTATTTTGTGTTGGGCTCCTAAAACCCACTTTTAGAGACCTCACAAAGTCAGCAGCCACTTAGAATGTACTGGGAACAAGTTACAGGAAAATGTCACCAAAGTGCTTATCTCAGCCCAAAAATGCCATTTTGAGCCACGATTTTTTAAGGAAAGTGGGTGTCAGTTTTGTATGAAGGAAGGCATTGGGGCTCATGTATTTTGTGTTGGGCTCCTAAAACCCACTTTTAGAGACCTCACAAAGTCAGCAGCCACTTAGAATGTACTGGGAACAAGTTACAGGAAAATGTCACCAAAGTGCTTATCTCAGTCTAATAATGCTATTTTGACCCAAGATTTTTTTAAGAAAGTGGAAGTCAGTTTTGTCTGAAAGAAGGCATTAGGGCTCATGTATTTTGTGTTGGGCTCCTAAAACCCACTTTTAGAGACCTCACAAAGTCAGCAGCCACTTAGAATGTACTGGGAACAAGTTACAGGAAAATGTCACCAAAGTGCTTATCTCAGCCCAAAAATGCCATTTTGAGCCACGATTTTTTAAGGAAAGTGGGTGTCAGTTTTGTATGAAGGAAGGCATTGGGGCTCATGTATTTTGTGTTGGGCTCCTAAAACCCACTTTTAGAGACCTCACAAAGTCAGCAGCCACTTAGAATGTACTGGGAACAAGTTACAGGAAAATGTCACCAAAGTGCTTATCTCAGTCTAATAATGCTATTTTGACCCAAGATTTTTTTAAGAAAGTGGAAGTCAGTTTTGTCTGAAAGAAGGCATTAGGGCTCATGTATTTTGTGTTGGGCTCCTAAAACCCACTTTTAGAGACCTCACAAAGTCAGCAGCCACTTAGAATGTACTGGGAACAAGTTACAGGAAAATGTCACCAAAGTGCTTATCTCAGCCCAAAAATGCCATTTTGAGCCACGATTTTTTAAGGAAAGTGGGTGTCAGTTTTGTATGAAGGAAGGCATTGGGGCTCATGTATTTTGTGTTGGGCTCCTAAAACCCACTTTTAGAGACCTCACAAAGTCAGCAGCCACTTAGAATGTACTGGGAACAAGTTACAGGAAAATGTCACCAAAGTGCTTATCTCAGTCTAATAATGCTATTTTGACCCAAGATTTTTTTAAGAAAGTGGAAGTCAGTTTTGTCTGAAAGAAGGCATTAGGGCTCATGTATTTTGTGTTGGGCTCCTAAAACCCACTTTTAGAGACCTCACAAAGTCAGCAGCCACTTAGAATGTACTGGGAACAAGTTACAGGAAAATGTCACCAAAGTGCTTATCTCAGCCCAAAAATGCCATTTTGAGCCACGATTTTTTAAGGAAAGTGGGTGTCAGTTTTGTATGAAGGAAGGCATTGGGGCTCATGTATTTTGTGTTGGGCTCCTAAAACCCACTTTTAGAGACCTCACAAAGTCAGCAGCCACTTAGAATGTACTGGGAACAAGTTACAGGAAAATGTCACCAAAGTGCTTATCTCAGTCTAATAATGCTATTTTGACCCAAGATTTTTTTAAGAAAGTGGAAGTCAGTTTTGTCTGAAAGAAGGCATTAGGGCTCATGTATTTTGTGTTGGGCTCCTAAAACCCACTTTTAGAGACCTCACAAAGTCAGCAGCCACTTAGAATGTACTGGGAACAAGTTACAGGAAAATGTCACCAAAGTGCTTATCTCAGCCCAAAAATGCCATTTTGAGCCACGATTTTTTAAGGAAAGTGGGTGTCAGTTTTGTATGAAGGAAGGCATTGGGGCTCATGTATTTTGTGTTGGGCTCCTAAAACCCACTTTTAGAGACCTCACAAAGTCAGCAGCCACTTAGAATGTACTGGGAACAAGTTACAGGAAAATGTCACCAAAGTGCTTATCTCAGTCTAATAATGCTATTTTGACCCAAGATTTTTTTAAGAAAGTGGAAGTCAGTTTTGTCTGAAAGAAGGCATTAGGGCTCATGTATTTTGTGTTGGGCTCCTAAACCCCACTTTTAGAGACCTCACAAAGTCAGCAGCCACTTAGAATGTACTGGGAACAAGTTACAGGAAAATGTCACCAAAGTGCTTATCTCAGCCCAAAAATGCCATTTTGAGCCACGATTTTTTAAGGAAAGTGGGTGTCAGTTTTGTATGAAGGAAGGCATTGGGGCTCATGTATTTTGTGTTGGGCTCCTAAAACCCACTTTTAGAGACCTCACAAAGTCAGCAGCCACTTAGAATGTACTGGGAACAAGTTACAGGAAAATGTCACCAAAGTGCTTATCTCAGTCTAATAATGCTATTTTGACCCAAGATTTTTTTAAGAAAGTGGAAGTCAGTTTTGTCTGAAAGAAGGCATTAGGGCTCATGTATTTTGTGTTGGGCTCCTAAAACCCACTTTTAGAGACCTCACAAAGTCAGCAGCCACTTAGAATGTACTGGGAACAAGTTACAGGAAAATGTCACCAAAGTGCTTATCTCAGCCCAAAAATGCCATTTTGAGCCACGATTTTTTAAGGAAAGTGGGTGTCAGTTTTGTATGAAGGAAGGCATTGGGGCTCATGTATTTTGTGTTGGGCTCCTAAAACCCACTTTTAGAGACCTCACAAAGTCAGCAGCCACTTAGAATGTACTGGGAACAAGTTACAGGAAAATGTCACCAAAGTGCTTATCTCAGTCTAATAATGCTATTTTGACCCAAGATTTTTTTAAGAAAGTGGAAGTCAGTTTTGTCTGAAAGAAGGCATTAGGGCTCATGTATTTTGTGTTGGGCTCCTAAAACCCACTTTTAGAGACCTCACAAAGTCAGCAGCCACTTAGAATGTACTGGGAACAAGTTACAGGAAAATGTCACCAAAGTGCTTATCTCAGCCCAAAAATGCCATTTTGAGCCACGATTTTTTAAGGAAAGTGGGTGTCAGTTTTGTATGAAGGAAGGCATTGGGGCTCATGTATTTTGTGTTGGGCTCCTAAAACCCACTTTTAGAGACCTCACAAAGTCAGCAGCCACTTAGAATGTACTGGGAACAAGTTACAGGAAAATGTCACCAAAGTGCTTATCTCAGTCTAATAATGCTATTTTGACCCAAGATTTTTTTAAGAAAGTGGAAGTCAGTTTTGTCTGAAAGAAGGCATTAGGGCTCATGTATTTTGTGTTGGGCTCCTAAAACCCACTTTTAGAGACCTCACAAAGTCAGCAGCCACTTAGAATGTACTGGGAACAAGTTACAGGAAAATGTCACCAAAGTGCTTATCTCAGTCTAATAATGCTATTTTGACCCAAGATTTTTTTAAGAAAGTGGAAGTCAGTTTTGTCTGAAAGAAGGCATTAGGGCTCATGTATTTTGTGTTGGGCTCCTAAAACCCACTTTTAGAGACCTCACAAAGTCAGCAGCCACTTAGAATGTACTGGGAACAAGTTACAGGAAAATGTCACCAAAGTGCTTATCTCAGCCCAAAAATGCCATTTTGAGCCACGATTTTTTAAGGAAAGTGGGTGTCAGTTTTGTATGAAGGAAGGCATTGGGGCTCATGTATTTTGTGTTGGGCTCCTAAAACCCACTTTTAGAGACCTCACAAAGTCAGCAGCCACTTAGAATGTACTGGGAACAAGTTACAGGAAAATGTCACCAAAGTGCTTATCTCAGTCTAATAATGCTATTTTGACCCAAGATTTTTTTAAGAAAGTGGAAGTCAGTTTTGTCTGAAAGAAGGCATTAGGGCTCATGTATTTTGTGTTGGGCTCCTAAACCCCACTTTTAGAGACCTCACAAAGTCAGCAGCCACTTAGAATGTACTGGGAACAAGTTACAGGAAAATGTCACCAAAGTGCTTATCTCAGTCTAATAATGCTATTTTGACCCAAGATTTTTTTAAGAAAGTGGAAGTCAGTTTTGTCTGAAAGAAGGCATTAGGGCTCATGTATTTTGTGTTGGGCTCCTAAACCCCACTTTTAGAGACCTCACAAAGTCAGCAGCCACTTAGAATGTACTGGGAACAAGTTACAGGAAAATGTCACCAAAGTGCTTATCTCAGCCCAAAAATGCCATTTTGAGCCACGATTTTTTAAGGAAAGTGGGTGTCAGTTTTGTATGAAGGAAGGCATTGGGGCTCATGTATTTTGTGTTGGGCTCCTAAAACCCACTTTTAGAGACCTCACAAAGTCAGCAGCCACTTAGAATGTACTGGGAACAAGTTACAGGAAAATGTCACCAAAGTGCTTATCTCAGTCTAATAATGCTATTTTGACCCAAGATTTTTTTAAGAAAGTGGAAGTCAGTTTTGTCTGAAAGAAGGCATTAGGGCTCATGTATTTTGTGTTGGGCTCCTAAAACCCACTTTTAGAGACCTCACAAAGTCAGCAGCCACTTAGAATGTACTGGGAACAAGTTACAGGAAAATGTCACCAAAGTGCTTATCTCAGCCCAAAAATGCCATTTTGAGCCACGATTTTTTAAGGAAAGTGGGTGTCAGTTTTGTATGAAGGAAGGCATTGGGGCTCATGTATTTTGTGTTGGGCTCCTAAAACCCACTTTTAGAGACCTCACAAAGTCAGCAGCCACTTAGAATGTACTGGGAACAAGTTACAGGAAAATGTCACCAAAGTGCTTATCTCAGTCTAATAATGCTATTTTGACCCAAGATTTTTTTAAGAAAGTGGAAGTCAGTTTTGTCTGAAAGAAGGCATTAGGGCTCATGTATTTTGTGTTGGGCTCCTAAAACCCACTTTTAGAGACCTCACAAAGTCAGCAGCCACTTAGAATGTACTGGGAACAAGTTACAGGAAAATGTCACCAAAGTGCTTATCTCAGCCCAAAAATGCCATTTTGAGCCACGATTTTTTAAGGAAAGTGGGTGTCAGTTTTGTATGAAGGAAGGCATTGGGGCTCATGTATTTTGTGTTGGGCTCCTAAAACCCACTTTTAGAGACCTCACAAAGTCAGCAGCCACTTAGAATGTACTGGGAACAAGTTACAGGAAAATGTCACCAAAGTGCTTATCTCAGTCTAATAATGCTATTTTGACCCAAGATTTTTTTAAGAAAGTGGAAGTCAGTTTTGTCTGAAAGAAGGCATTAGGGCTCATGTATTTTGTGTTGGGCTCCTAAAACCCACTTTTAGAGACCTCACAAAGTCAGCAGCCACTTAGAATGTACTGGGAACAAGTTACAGGAAAATGTCACCAAAGTGCTTATCTCAGCCCAAAAATGCCATTTTGAGCCACGATTTTTTAAGGAAAGTGGGTGTCAGTTTTGTATGAAGGAAGTCATTGGGGCTCATGTATTTTGTGTTGGGCTCCTAAAACCCACTTTTAGAGACCTCACAAAGTCAGCAGCCACTTAGAATGTACTGGGAACAAGTTACAGGAAAATGTCACCAAAGTGCTTATCTCAGCCCAAAAATGCCATTTTGAGCCACGATTTTTTAAGGAAAGTGGGTGTCAGTTTTGTATGAAGGAAGGCATTGGGGCTCATGTATTTTGTGTTGGGCTCCTAAAACCCACTTTTAGAGACCTCACAAAGTCAGCAGCCACTTAGAATGTACTGGGAACAAGTTACAGGAAAATGTCACCAAAGTGCTTATCTCAGTCTAATAATGCTATTTTGACCCAAGATTTTTTTAAGAAAGTGGAAGTCAGTTTTGTCTGAAAGAAGGCATTAGGGCTCATGTATTTTGTGTTGGGCTCCTAAAACCCACTTTTAGAGACCTCACAAAGTCAGCAGCCACTTAGAATGTACTGGGAACAAGTTACAGGAAAATGTCACCAAAGTGCTTATCTCAGCCCAAAAATGCCATTTTGAGCCACGATTTTTTAAGGAAAGTGGGTGTCAGTTTTGTATGAAGGAAGGCATTGGGGCTCATGTATTTTGTGTTGGGCTCCTAAAACCCACTTTTAGAGACCTCACAAAGTCAGCAGCCACTTAGAATGTACTGGGAACAAGTTACAGGAAAATGTCACCAAAGTGCTTATCTCAGTCTAATAATGCTATTTTGACCCAAGATTTTTTTAAGAAAGTGGAAGTCAGTTTTGTCTGAAAGAAGGCATTAGGGCTCATGTATTTTGTGTTGGGCTCCTAAAACCCACTTTTAGAGACCTCACAAAGTCAGCAGCCACTTAGAATGTACTGGGAACAAGTTACAGGAAAATGTCACCAAAGTGCTTATCTCAGTCTAATAATGCTATTTTGACCCAAGATTTTTTTAAGAAAGTGGAAGTCAGTTTTGTCTGAAAGAAGGCATTAGGGCTCATGTATTTTGTGTTGGGCTCCTAAACCCCACTTTTAGAGACCTCACAAAGTCAGCAGCCACTTAGAATGTACTGGGAACAAGTTACAGGAAAATGTCACCAAAGTGCTTATCTCAGTCTAATAATGCTATTTTGACCCAAGATTTTTTTAAGAAAGTGGAAGTCAGTTTTGTCTGAAAGAAGGCATTAGGGCTCATGTATTTTGTGTTGGGCTCCTAAACCCCACTTTTAGAGACCTCACAAAGTCAGCAGCCACTTAGAATGTACTGGGAACAAGTTACAGGAAAATGTCACCAAAGTGCTTATCTCAGCCCAAAAATGCCATTTTGAGCCACGATTTTTTAAGGAAAGTGGGTGTCAGTTTTGTATGAAGGAAGGCATTGGGGCTCATGTATTTTGTGTTGGGCTCCTAAAACCCACTTTTAGAGACCTCACAAAGTCAGCAGCCACTTAGAATGTACTGGGAACAAGTTACAGGAAAATGTCACCAAAGTGCTTATCTCAGTCTAATAATGCTATTTTGACCCAAGATTTTTTTAAGAAAGTGGAAGTCAGTTTTGTCTGAAAGAAGGCATTAGGGCTCATGTATTTTGTGTTGGGCTCCTAAAACCCACTTTTAGAGACCTCACAAAGTCAGCAGCCACTTAGAATGTACTGGGAACAAGTTACAGGAAAATGTCACCAAAGTGCTTATCTCAGCCCAAAAATGCCATTTTGAGCCACGATTTTTTAAGGAAAGTGGGTGTCAGTTTTGTATGAAGGAAGGCATTGGGGCTCATGTATTTTGTGTTGGGCTCCTAAAACCCACTTTTAGAGACCTCACAAAGTCAGCAGCCACTTAGAATGTACTGGGAACAAGTTACAGGAAAATGTCACCAAAGTGCTTATCTCAGTCTAATAATGCTATTTTGACCCAAGATTTTTTTAAGAAAGTGGAAGTCAGTTTTGTCTGAAAGAAGGCATTAGGGCTCATGTATTTTGTGTTGGGCTCCTAAAACCCACTTTTAGAGACCTCACAAAGTCAGCAGCCACTTAGAATGTACTGGGAACAAGTTACAGGAAAATGTCACCAAAGTGCTTATCTCAGCCCAAAAATGCCATTTTGAGCCACGATTTTTTAAGGAAAGTGGGTGTCAGTTTTGTATGAAGGAAGGCATTGGGGCTCATGTATTTTGTGTTGGGCTCCTAAAACCCACTTTTAGAGACCTCACAAAGTCAGCAGCCACTTAGAATGTACTGGGAACAAGTTACAGGAAAATGTCACCAAAGTGCTTATCTCAGTCTAATAATGCTATTTTGACCCAAGATTTTTTTAAGAAAGTGGAAGTCAGTTTTGTCTGAAAGAAGGCATTAGGGCTCATGTATTTTGTGTTGGGCTCCTAAAACCCACTTTTAGAGACCTCACAAAGTCAGCAGCCACTTAGAATGTACTGGGAACAAGTTACAGGAAAATGTCACCAAAGTGCTTATCTCAGCCCAAAAATGCCATTTGAGCCACGATTTTTTAAGGAAAGTGGGTGTCAGTTTTGTATGAAGGAAGTCATTGGGGCTCATGTATTTTGTGTTGGGCTCCTAAAACCCACTTTAGAGACCTCACAAAGTCAGCAGCCACTTAGAATGTACTGGGAACAAGTTACAGGAAAATGTCACCAAAGTGCTTATCTCAGCCCAAAAATGCCATTTTGAGCCACGATTTTTTAAGGAAAGTGGGTGTCAGTTTTGTATGAAGGAAGGCATTGGGGCTCATGTATTTTGTGTTGGGCTCCTAAAACCCACTTTTAGAGACCTCACAAAGTCAGCAGCCACTTAGAATGTACTGGGAACAAGTTACAGGAAAATGTCACCAAAGTGCTTATCTCAGTCTAATAATGCTATTTTGACCCAAGATTTTTTTTAAGAAAGTGGAAGTCAGTTTTGTCTGAAAGAAGGCATTAGGGCTCATGTATTTTGTGTTGGGCTCCTAAAACCCACTTTTAGAGACCTCACAAAGTCAGCAGCCACTTAGAATGTACTGGGAACAAGTTACAGGAAAATGTCACCAAAGTGCTTATCTCAGCCCAAAAATGCCATTTTGAGCCACGATTTTTTAAGGAAAGTGGGTGTCAGTTTTGTATGAAGGAAGGCATTGGGGCTCATGTATTTTGTGTTGGGCTCCTAAAACCCACTTTTAGAGACCTCACAAAGTCAGCAGCCACTTAGAATGTACTGGGAACAAGTTACAGAAAATGTCACCAAAGTGCTTATCTCAGTCTAATAATGCTATTTTGACCCAAGATTTTTTTAAGAAAGTGGAAGTCAGTTTTGTCTGAAAGAAGGCATTAGGGCTCATGTATTTTGTGTTGGGCTCCTAAAACCCACTTTTAGAGACCTCACAAAGTCAGCAGCCACTTAGAATGTACTGGGAACAAGTTACAGGAAAATGTCACCAAAGTGCTTATCTCAGTCTAATAATGCTATTTTGACCCAAGATTTTTTTAAGAAAGTGGGTGTCAGTTTTGTCTGAAAGAAGGCATTAGGGCTCATGTATTTTGTGTTGGGCTCCTAAAACCCACTTTTAGAGACCTCACAAAGTCAGCAGCCACTTAGAATGTACTGGGAACAAGTTACAGGAAAATGTCACCAAAGTGCTTATCTCAGTCTAATAATGCTATTTTGACCCAAGATTTTTTTAAGAAAGTGGAAGTCAGTTTTGTCTGAAAGAAGGCATTAGGGCTCATGTATTTTGTGTTGGGCTCCTAAAACCCACTTTTAGAGACCTCACAAAGTCAGCAGCCACTTAGAATGTACTGGGAACAAGTTACAGGAAAATGTCACCAAAGTGCTTATCTCAGCCCAAAAATGCCATTTGTGAGCCACGATTTTTTAAGGAAAGTGGGTGTCAGTTTTGTATGAAGGAAGGCATTGGGGCTCATGTATTTTGTGTTGGGCTCCTAAAACCCACTTTTAGAGACCTCACAAAGTCAGCAGCCACTTAGAATGTACTGGGAACAAGTTACAGGAAAATGTCACCAAAGTGCTTATCTCAGTCTAATAATGCTATTTTGACCCAAGATTTTTTTAAGAAAGTGGAAGTCAGTTTTGTCTGAAAGAAGGCATTAGGGCTCATGTATTTTGTGTTGGGCTCCTAAAACCCACTTTTAGAGACCTCACAAAGTCAGCAGCCACTTAGAATGTACTGGGAACAAGTTACAGGAAAATGTCACCAAAGTGCTTATCTCAGCCCAAAAATGCCATTTTGAGCCACGATTTTTTAAGGAAAGTGGGTGTCAGTTTTGTATGAAGGAAGGCATTGGGGCTCATGTATTTTGTGTTGGGCTCCTAAAACCCACTTTTAGAGACCTCACAAAGTCAGCAGCCACTTAGAATGTACTGGGAACAAGTTACAGGAAAATGTCACCAAAGTGCTTATCTCAGTCTAATAATGCTATTTTGACCCAAGATTTTTTTAAGAAAGTGGAAGTCAGTTTTGTCTGAAAGAAGGCATTAGGGCTCATGTATTTTGTGTTGGGCTCCTAAAACCCACTTTTAGAGACCTCACAAAGTCAGCAGCCACTTAGAATGTACTGGGAACAAGTTACAGGAAAATGTCACCAAAGTGCTTATCTCAGCCCAAAAATGCCATTTTGAGCCACGATTTTTTAAGGAAAGTGGGTGTCAGTTTTGTATGAAGGAAGGCATTGGGGCTCATGTATTTTGTGTTGGGCTCCTAAAACCCACTTTTAGAGACCTCACAAAGTCAGCAGCCACTTAGAATGTACTGGGAACAAGTTACAGGAAAATGTCACCAAAGTGCTTATCTCAGTCTAATAATGCTATTTTGACCCAAGATTTTTTTAAGAAAGTGGAAGTCAGTTTTGTCTGAAAGAAGGCATTAGGGCTCATGTATTTTGTGTTGGGCTCCTAAAACCCACTTTTAGAGACCTCACAAAGTCAGCAGCCACTTAGAATGTACTGGGAACAAGTTACAGGAAAATGTCACCAAAGTGCTTATCTCAGTCTAATAATGCTATTTTGACCCAAGATTTTTTTAAGAAAGTGGAAGTCAGTTTTGTCTGAAAGAAGGCATTAGGGCTCATGTATTTTGTGTTGGGCTCCTAAAACCCACTTTTAGAGACCTCACAAAGTCAGCAGCCACTTAGAATGTACTGGGAACAAGTTACAGGAAAATGTCACCAAAGTGCTTATCTCAGCCCAAAAATGCCATTTTGAGCCACGATTTTTTAAGGAAAGTGGGTGTCAGTTTTGTATGAAGGAAGGCATTGGGGCTCATGTATTTTGTGTTGGGCTCCTAAAACCCACTTTTAGAGACCTCACAAAGTCAGCAGCCACTTAGAATGTACTGGGAACAAGTTACAGGAAAATGTCACCAAAGTGCTTATCTCAGTCTAATAATGCTATTTTGACCCAAGATTTTTTTAAGAAAGTGGAAGTCAGTTTTGTCTGAAAGAAGGCATTAGGGCTCATGTATTTTGTGTTGGGCTCCTAAAACCCACTTTTAGAGACCTCACAAAGTCAGCAGCCACTTAGAATGTACTGGGAACAAGTTACAGGAAAATGTCACCAAAGTGCTTATCTCAGCCCAAAAATGCCATTTTGAGCCACGATTTTTTAAGGAAAGTGGGTGTCAGTTTTGTATGAAGGAAGGCATTGGGGCTCATGTATTTTGTGTTGGGCTCCTAAAACCCACTTTTAGAGACCTCACAAAGTCAGCAGCCACTTAGAATGTACTGGGAACAAGTTACAGGAAAATGTCACCAAAGTGCTTATCTCAGTCTAATAATGCTATTTTGACCCAAGATTTTTTTAAGAAAGTGGAAGTCAGTTTTGTCTGAAAGAAGGCATTAGGGCTCATGTATTTTGTGTTGGTCTCCTAAAACCCACTTTTAGAGACCTCACAAAGTCAGCAGCCACTTAGAATGTACTGGGAACAAGTTACAGGAAAATGTCACCAAAGTGCTTATCTCAGCCCAAAAATGCCATTTTGAGCCACGATTTTTTAAGGAAAGTGGGTGTCAGTTTTGTATGAAGGAAGGCATTGGGGCTCATGTATTTTGTGTTGGGCTCCTAAAACCCACTTTTAGAGACCTCACAAAGTCAGCAGCCACTTAGAATGTACTGGGAACAAGTTACAGGAAAATGTCACCAAAGTGCTTATCTCAGTCTAATAATGCTATTTTGACCCAAGATTTTTTTAAGAAAGTGGAAGTCAGTTTTGTCTGAAAGAAGGCATTAGGGCTCATGTATTTTGTGTTGGGCTCCTAAAACCCACTTTTAGAGACCTCACAAAGTCAGCAGCCACTTAGAATGTACTGGGAACAAGTTACAGGAAAATGTCACCAAAGTGCTTATCTCAGCCCAAAAATGCCATTTTGAGCCACGATTTTTTAAGGAAAGTGGGTGTCAGTTTTGTATGAAGGAAGGCATTGGGGCTCATGTATTTTGTGTTGGGCTCCTAAAACCCACTTTTAGAGACCTCACAAAGTCAGCAGCCACTTAGAATGTACTGGGAACAAGTTACAGGAAAATGTCACCAAAGTGCTTATCTCAGTCTAATAATGCTATTTTGACCCAAGATTTTTTTAAGAAAGTGGAAGTCAGTTTTGTCTGAAAGAAGGCATTAGGGCTCATGTATTTTGTGTTGGTCTCCTAAAACCCACTTTTAGAGACCTCACAAAGTCAGCAGCCACTTAGAATGTACTGGGAACAAGTTACAGGAAAATGTCACCAAAGTGCTTATCTCAGCCCAAAAATGCCATTTTGAGCCACGATTTTTTAAGGAAAGTGGGTGTCAGTTTTGTATGAAGGAAGGCATTGGGGCTCATGTATTTTGTGTTGGGCTCCTAAAACCCACTTTTAGAGACCTCACAAAGTCAGCAGCCACTTAGAATGTACTGGGAACAAGTTACAGGAAAATGTCACCAAAGTGCTTATCTCAGTCTAATAATGCTATTTTGACCCAAGATTTTTTTAAGAAAGTGGAAGTCAGTTTTGTCTGAAAGAAGGCATTAGGGCTCATGTATTTTGTGTTGGGCTCCTAAAACCCACTTTTAGAGACCTCACAAAGTCAGCAGCCACTTAGAATGTACTGGGAACAAGTTACAGGAAAATGTCACCAAAGTGCTTATCTCAGCCCAAAAATGCCATTTTGAGCCACGATTTTTTAAGGAAAGTGGGTGTCAGTTTTGTATGAAGGAAGGCATTGGGGCTCATGTATTTTGTGTTGGGCTCCTAAAACCCACTTTTAGAGACCTCACAAAGTCAGCAGCCACTTAGAATGTACTGGGAACAAGTTACAGGAAAATGTCACCAAAGTGCTTATCTCAGTCTAATAATGCTATTTTGACCCAAGATTTTTTTAAGAAAGTGGAAGTCAGTTTTGTCTGAAAGAAGGCATTAGGGCTCATGTATTTTGTGTTGGGCTCCTAAAACCCACTTTTAGAGACCTCACAAAGTCAGCAGCCACTTAGAATGTACTGGGAACAAGTTACAGGAAAATGTCACCAAAGTGCTTATCTCAGCCCAAAAATGCCATTTTGAGCCACGATTTTTTAAGGAAAGTGGGTGTCAGTTTTGTATGAAGGAAGGCATTGGGGCTCATGTATTTTGTGTTGGGCTCCTAAAACCCACTTTTAGAGACCTCACAAAGTCAGCAGCCACTTAGAATGTACTGGGAACAAGTTACAGGAAAATGTCACCAAAGTGCTTATCTCAGTCTAATAATGCTATTTTGACCCAAGATTTTTTTAAGAAAGTGGAAGTCAGTTTTGTCTGAAAGAAGGCATTAGGGCTCATGTATTTTGTGTTGGGCTCCTAAAACCCACTTTTAGAGACCTCACAAAGTCAGCAGCCACTTAGAATGTACTGGGAACAAGTTACAGGAAAATGTCACCAAAGTGCTTATCTCAGCCCAAAAATGCCATTTTGAGCCACGATTTTTTAAGGAAAGTGGGTGTCAGTTTTGTATGAAGGAAGGCATTGGGGCTCATGTATTTTGTGTTGGGCTCCTAAAACCCACTTTTAGAGACCTCACAAAGTCAGCAGCCACTTAGAATGTACTGGGAACAAGTTACAGGAAAATGTCACCAAAGTGCTTATCTCAGTCTAATAATGCTATTTTGACCCAAGATTTTTTTAAGAAAGTGGAAGTCAGTTTTGTCTGAAAGAAGGCATTAGGGCTCATGTATTTTGTGTTGGGCTCCTAAAACCCACTTTTAGAGACCTCACAAAGTCAGCAGCCACTTAGAATGTACTGGGAACAAGTTACAGGAAAATGTCACCAAAGTGCTTATCTCAGCCCAAAAATGCCATTTTGAGCCACGATTTTTTAAGGAAAGTGGGTGTCAGTTTTGTATGAAGGAAGGCATTGGGGCTCATGTATTTTGTGTTGGGCTCCTAAAACCCACTTTTAGAGACCTCACAAAGTCAGCAGCCACTTAGAATGTACTGGGAACAAGTTACAGGAAAATGTCACCAAAGTGCTTATCTCAGTCTAATAATGCTATTTTGACCCAAGATTTTTTTAAGAAAGTGGAAGTCAGTTTTGTCTGAAAGAAGGCATTAGGGCTCATGTATTTTGTGTTGGGCTCCTAAAACCCACTTTTAGAGACCTCACAAAGTCAGCAGCCACTTAGAATGTACTGGGAACAAGTTACAGGAAAATGTCACCAAAGTGCTTATCTCAGCCCAAAAATGCCATTTTGAGCCACGATTTTTTAAGGAAAGTGGGTGTCAGTTTTGTATGAAGGAAGGCATTGGGGCTCATGTATTTTGTGTTGGGCTCCTAAAACCCACTTTTAGAGACCTCACAAAGTCAGCAGCCACTTAGAATGTACTGGGAACAAGTTACAGGAAAATGTCACCAAAGTGCTTATCTCAGTCTAATAATGCTATTTTGACCCAAGATTTTTTTAAGAAAGTGGAAGTCAGTTTTGTCTGAAAGAAGGCATTAGGGCTCATGTATTTTGTGTTGGGCTCCTAAAACCCACTTTTAGAGACCTCACAAAGTCAGCAGCCACTTAGAATGTACTGGGAACAAGTTACAGGAAAATGTCACCAAAGTGCTTATCTCAGCCCAAAAATGCCATTTTGAGCCACGATTTTTTAAGGAAAGTGGGTGTCAGTTTTGTATGAAGGAAGGCATTGGGGCTCATGTATTTTGTGTTGGGCTCCTAAAACCCACTTTTAGAGACCTCACAAAGTCAGCAGCCACTTAGAATGTACTGGGAACAAGTTACAGGAAAATGTCACCAAAGTGCTTATCTCAGTCTAATAATGCTATTTTGACCCAAGATTTTTTTAAGAAAGTGGAAGTCAGTTTTGTCTGAAAGAAGGCATTAGGGCTCATGTATTTTGTGTTGGGCTCCTAAAACCCACTTTTAGAGACCTCACAAAGTCAGCAGCCACTTAGAATGTACTGGGAACAAGTTACAGGAAAATGTCACCAAAGTGCTTATCTCAGCCCAAAAATGCCATTTTGAGCCACGATTTTTTAAGGAAAGTGGGTGTCAGTTTTGTATGAAGGAAGGCATTGGGGCTCATGTATTTTGTGTTGGGCTCCTAAAACCCACTTTTAGAGACCTCACAAAGTCAGCAGCCACTTAGAATGTACTGGGAACAAGTTACAGGAAAATGTCACCAAAGTGCTTATCTCAGTCTAATAATGCTATTTTGACCCAAGATTTTTTTAAGAAAGTGGAAGTCAGTTTTGTCTGAAAGAAGGCATTAGGGCTCGCTCATGTATTTTGTGTTGGGCTCCTAAAACCCACTTTTAGAGACCTCACAAAGTCAGCAGCCACTTAGAATGTACTGGGAACAAGTTACAGGAAAATGTCACCAAAGTGCTTATCTCAGCCCAAAAATGCCATTTTGAGCCACGATTTTTTAAGGAAAGTGGGTGTCAGTTTTGTATGAAGGAAGGCATTGGGGCTCATGTATTTTGTGTTGGGCTCCTAAACCCACTTTTAGAGACCTCACAAAGTCAGCAGCCACTTAGAATGTACTGGGAACAAGTTACAGGAAAATGTCACCAAAGTGCTTATCTCAGTCTAATAATGCTATTTTGACCCAAGATTTTTTTAAGAAAGTGGAAGTCAGTTTTGTCTGAAAGAAGGCATTAGGGGCTCATGTATTTTGTGTTGGGCTCCTAAAACCCACTTTTAGAGACCTCACAAAGTCAGCAGCCACTTAGAATGTACTGGGAACAAGTTACAGGAAAATGTCACCAAAGTGCTTATCTCAGCCCAAAAATGCCATTTTGAGCCACGATTTTTTAAGGAAAGTGGGTGTCAGTTTTGTATGAAGGAAGGCATTGGGGCTCATGTATTTTGTGTTGGGCTCCTAAAACCCACTTTTAGAGACCTCACAAAGTCAGCAGCCACTTAGAATGTACTGGGAACAAGTTACAGGAAAATGTCACCAAAGTGCTTATCTCAGTCTAATAATGCTATTTTGACCCAAGATTTTTTTAAGAAAGTGGAAGTCAGTTTTGTCTGAAAGAAGGCATTAGGGCTCATGTATTTTGTGTTGGGCTCCTAAAACCCACTTTTAGAGACCTCACAAAGTCAGCAGCCACTTAGAATGTACTGGGAACAAGTTACAGGAAAATGTCACCAAAGTGCTTATCTCAGCCCAAAAATGCCATTTTGAGCCACGATTTTTTAAGGAAAGTGGGTGTCAGTTTTGTATGAAGGAAGGCATTGGGGCTCATGTATTTTGTGTTGGGCTCCTAAAACCCACTTTTAGAGACCTCACAAAGTCAGCAGCCACTTAGAATGTACTGGGAACAAGTTACAGGAAAATGTCACCAAAGTGCTTATCTCAGTCTAATAATGCTATTTTGACCCAAGATTTTTTTAAGAAAGTGGAAGTCAGTTTTGTCTGAAAGAAGGCATTAGGGCTCATGTATTTTGTGTTGGGCTCCTAAAACCCACTTTTAGAGACCTCACAAAGTCAGCAGCCACTTAGAATGTACTGGGAACAAGTTACAGGAAAATGTCACCAAAGTGCTTATCTCAGCCCAAAAATGCCATTTTGAGCCACGATTTTTTAAGGAAAGTGGGTGTCAGTTTTGTATGAAGGAAGGCATTGGGGCTCATGTATTTTGTGTTGGGCTCCTAAAACCCACTTTTAGAGACCTCACAAAGTCAGCAGCCACTTAGAATGTACTGGGAACAAGTTACAGGAAAATGTCACCAAAGTGCTTATCTCAGTCTAATAATGCTATTTTGACCCAAGATTTTTTTAAGAAAGTGGAAGTCAGTTTTGTCTGAAAGAAGGCATTAGGGCTCATGTATTTTGTGTTGGGCTCCTAAAACCCACTTTTAGAGACCTCACAAAGTCAGCAGCCACTTAGAATGTACTGGGAACAAGTTACAGGAAAATGTCACCAAAGTGCTTATCTCAGCCCAAAAATGCCATTTTGAGCCACGATTTTTTAAGGAAAGTGGGTGTCAGTTTTGTATGAAGGAAGGCATTGGGGCTCATGTATTTTGTGTTGGGCTCCTAAAACCCACTTTTAGAGACCTCACAAAGTCAGCAGCCACTTAGAATGTACTGGGAACAAGTTACAGGAAAATGTCACCAAAGTGCTTATCTCAGTCTAATAATGCTATTTTGACCCAAGATTTTTTTAAGAAAGTGGAAGTCAGTTTTGTCTGAAAGAAGGCATTAGGGCTCATGTATTTTGTGTTGGGCTCCTAAAACCCACTTTTAGAGACCTCACAAAGTCAGCAGCCACTTAGAATGTACTGGGAACAGGTTACAGGAAAATGTCACCAAAGTGCTTATCTCAGCCCAAAAATGCCATTTTGAGCCACGATTTTTTAAGGAAAGTGGGTGTCAGTTTTGTATGAAGGAAGGCATTGGGGCTCATGTATTTTGTGTTGGGCTCCTAAAACCCACTTTTAGAGACCTCACAAAGTCAGCAGCCACTTAGAATGTACTGGGAACAAGTTACAGGAAAATGTCACCAAAGTGCTTATCTCAGTCTAATAATGCTATTTTGACCCAAGATTTTTTTAAGAAAGTGGAAGTCAGTTTTGTCTGAAAGAAGGCATTAGGGCTCATGTATTTTGTGTTGGGCTCCTAAAACCCACTTTTAGAGACCTCACAAAGTCAGCAGCCACTTAGAATGTACTGGGAACAAGTTACAGGAAAATGTCACCAAAGTGCTTATCTCAGCCCAAAAATGCCATTTTGAGCCACGATTTTTTAAGGAAAGTGGGTGTCAGTTTTGTATGAAGGAAGGCATTGGGGCTCATGTATTTTGTGTTGGGCTCCTAAAACCCACTTTTAGAGACCTCACAAAGTCAGCAGCCACTTAGAATGTACTGGGAACAAGTTACAGGAAAATGTCACCAAAGTGCTTATCTCAGTCTAATAATGCTATTTTGACCCAAGATTTTTTTAAGAAAGTGGAAGTCAGTTTTGTCTGAAAGAAGGCATTAGGGCTCATGTATTTTGTGTTGGGCTCCTAAAACCCACTTTTAGAGACCTCACAAAGTCAGCAGCCACTTAGAATGTACTGGGAACAAGTTACAGGAAAATGTCACCAAAGTGCTTATCTCAGCCCAAAAATGCCATTTTGAGCCACGATTTTTTAAGGAAAGTGGGTGTCAGTTTTGTATGAAGGAAGGCATTGGGGCTCATGTATTTTGTGTTGGGCTCCTAAAACCCACTTTTAGAGACCTCACAAAGTCAGCAGCCACTTAGAATGTACTGGGAACAAGTTACAGGAAAATGTCACCAAAGTGCTTATCTCAGTCTAATAATGCTATTTTGACCCAAGATTTTTTTAAGAAAGTGGAAGTCAGTTTTGTCTGAAAGAAGGCATTAGGGCTCATGTATTTTGTGTTGGGCTCCTAAAACCCACTTTTAGAGACCTCACAAAGTCAGCAGCCACTTAGAATGTACTGGGAACAAGTTACAGGAAAATGTCACCAAAGTGCTTATCTCAGCCCAAAAATGCCATTTTGAGCCACGATTTTTTAAGGAAAGTGGGTGTCAGTTTTGTATGAAGGAAGGCATTGGGGCTCATGTATTTTGTGTTGGGCTCCTAAAACCCACTTTTAGAGACCTCACAAAGTCAGCAGCCACTTAGAATGTACTGGGAACAAGTTACAGGAAAATGTCACCAAAGTGCTTATCTCAGTCTAATAATGCTATTTTGACCCAAGATTTTTTTAAGAAAGTGGAAGTCAGTTTTGTCTGAAAGAAGGCATTAGGGCTCATGTATTTTGTGTTGGGCTCCTAAAACCCACTTTTAGAGACCTCACAAAGTCAGCAGCCACTTAGAATGTACTGGGAACAAGTTACAGGAAAATGTCACCAAAGTGCTTATCTCAGCCCAAAAATGCCATTTTGAGCCACGATTTTTTAAGGAAAGTGGGTGTCAGTTTTGTATGAAGGAAGGCATTGGGGCTCATGTATTTTGTGTTGGGCTCCTAAAACCCACTTTTAGAGACCTCACAAAGTCAGCAGCCACTTAGAATGTACTGGGAACAAGTTACAGGAAAATGTCACCAAAGTGCTTATCTCAGTCTAATAATGCTATTTTGACCCAAGATTTTTTTAAGAAAGTGGAAGTCAGTTTTGTCTGAAAGAAGGCATTAGGGCTCATGTATTTTGTGTTGGGCTCCTAAAACCCACTTTTAGAGACCTCACAAAGTCAGCAGCCACTTAGAATGTACTGGGAACAAGTTACAGGAAAATGTCACCAAAGTGCTTATCTCAGCCCAAAAATGCCATTTTGAGCCACGATTTTTTAAGGAAAGTGGGTGTCAGTTTTGTATGAAGGAAGGCATTGGGGCTCATGTATTTTGTGTTGGGCTCCTAAAACCCACTTTTAGAGACCTCACAAAGTCAGCAGCCACTTAGAATGTACTGGGAACAAGTTACAGGAAAATGTCACCAAAGTGCTTATCTCAGTCTAATAATGCTATTTTGACCCAAGATTTTTTTAAGAAAGTGGAAGTCAGTTTTGTCTGAAAGAAGGCATTAGGGCTCATGTATTTTGTGTTGGGCTCCTAAAACCCACTTTTAGAGACCTCACAAAGTCAGCAGCCACTTAGAATGTACTGGGAACAAGTTACAGGAAAATGTCACCAAAGTGCTTATCTCAGCCCAAAAATGCCATTTTGAGCCACGATTTTTTAAGGAAAGTGGGTGTCAGTTTTGTATGAAGGAAGGCATTGGGGCTCATGTATTTTGTGTTGGGCTCCTAAAACCCACTTTTAGAGACCTCACAAAGTCAGCAGCCACTTAGAATGTACTGGGAACAAGTTACAGGAAAATGTCACCAAAGTGCTTATCTCAGTCTAATAATGCTATTTTGACCCAAGATTTTTTAAGAAAGTGGAAGTCAGTTTTGTCTGAAAGAAGGCATTAGGGCTCATGTATTTTGTGTTGGGCTCCTAAAACCCACTTTTAGAGACCTCACAAAGTCAGCAGCCACTTAGAATGTACTGGGAACAAGTTACAGGAAAATGTCACCAAAGTGCTTATCTCAGCCCAAAAATGCCATTTTGAGCCACGATTTTTTAAGGAAAGTGGGTGTCAGTTTTGTATGAAGGAAGGCATTGGGGCTCATGTATTTTGTGTTGGGCTCCTAAAACCCACTTTTAGAGACCTCACAAAGTCAGCAGCCACTTAGAATGTACTGGGAACAAGTTACAGGAAAATGTCACCAAAGTGCTTATCTCAGTCTAATAATGCTATTTTGACCAAGATTTTTTTAAGAAAGTGGAAGTCAGTTTTGTCTGAAAGAAGGCATTAGGGCTCATGTATTTTGTGTTGGGCTCCTAAAACCCACTTTTAGAGACCTCACAAAGTCAGCAGCCACTTAGAATGTACTGGGAACAAGTTACAGGAAAATGTCACCAAAGTGCTTATCTCAGCCCAAAAATGCCATTTTGAGCCACGATTTTTTAAGGAAAGTGGGTGTCAGTTTTGTATGAAGGAAGGCATTGGGGCTCATGTATTTTGTGTTGGGCTCCTAAAACCCACTTTTAGAGACCTCACAAAGTCAGCAGCCACTTAGAATGTACTGGGAACAAGTTACAGGAAAATGTCACCAAAGTGCTTATCTCAGTCTAATAATGCTATTTTGACCCAAGATTTTTTTAAGAAAGTGGAAGTCAGTTTTGTCTGAAAGAAGGCATTAGGGCTCATGTATTTTGTGTTGGGCTCCTAAAACCCACTTTTAGAGACCTCACAAAGTCAGCAGCCACTTAGAATGTACTGGGAACAAGTTACAGGAAAATGTCACCAAAGTGCTTATCTCAGCCCAAAAATGCCATTTTGAGCCACGATTTTTTAAGGAAAGTGGGTGTCAGTTTTGTATGAAGGAAGGCATTGGGGCTCATGTATTTTGTGTTGGGCTCCTAAAACCCACTTTTAGAGACCTCACAAAGTCAGCAGCCACTTAGAATGTACTGGGAACAAGTTACAGGAAAATGTCACCAAAGTGCTTATCTCAGTCTAATAATGCTATTTTGACCCAAGATTTTTTTAAGAAAGTGGAAGTCAGTTTTGTCTGAAAGAAGGCATTAGGGCTCATGTATTTTGTGTTGGGCTCCTAAAACCCACTTTTAGAGACCTCACAAAGTCAGCAGCCACTTAGAATGTACTGGGAACAAGTTACAGGAAAATGTCACCAAAGTGCTTATCTCAGCCCAAAAATGCCATTTTGAGCCACGATTTTTTAAGGAAAGTGGGTGTCAGTTTTGTATGAAGGAAGGCATTGGGGCTCATGTATTTTGTGTTGGGCTCCTAAAACCCACTTTTAGAGACCTCACAAAGTCAGCAGCCACTTAGAATGTACTGGGAACAAGTTACAGGAAAATGTCACCAAAGTGCTTATCTCAGTCTAATAATGCTATTTTGACCCAAGATTTTTTTAAGAAAGTGGAAGTCAGTTTTGTCTGAAAGAAGGCATTAGGGCTCATGTATTTTGTGTTGGGCTCCTAAAACCCACTTTTAGAGACCTCACAAAGTCAGCAGCCACTTAGAATGTACTGGGAACAAGTTACAGGAAAATGTCACCAAAGTGCTTATCTCAGCCCAAAAATGCCATTTTGAGCCACGATTTTTTAAGGAAAGTGGGTGTCAGTTTTGTATGAAGGAAGGCATTGGGGCTCATGTATTTTGTGTTGGGCTCCTAAAACCCACTTTTAGAGACCTCACAAAGTCAGCAGCCACTTAGAATGTACTGGAACAAGTTACAGGAAAATGTCACCAAAGTGCTTATCTCAGTCTAATAATGCTATTTTGACCCAAGATTTTTTTAAGAAAGTGGAAGTCAGTTTTGTCTGAAAGAAGGCATTAGGGCTCATGTATTTTGTGTTGGGCTCCTAAAACCCACTTTTAGAGACCTCACAAAGTCAGCAGCCACTTAGAATGTACTGGGAACAAGTTACAGGAAAATGTCACCAAAGTGCTTATCTCAGCCCAAAAATGCCATTTTGAGCCACGATTTTTTAAGGAAAGTGGGTGTCAGTTTTGTATGAAGGAAGGCATTGGGGCTCATGTATTTTGTGTTGGGCTCCTAAAACCCACTTTTAGAGACCTCACAAAGTCAGCAGCCACTTAGAATGTACTGGGAACAAGTTACAGGAAAATGTCACCAAAGTGCTTATCTCAGTCTAATAATGCTATTTTGACCCAAGATTTTTTTAAGAAAGTGGAAGTCAGTTTTGTCTGAAAGAAGGCATTAGGGCTCATGTATTTTGTGTTGGGCTCCTAAAACCCACTTTTAGAGACCTCACAAAGTCAGCAGCCACTTAGAATGTACTGGGAACAAGTTACAGGAAAATGTCACCAAAGTGCTTATCTCAGCCCAAAAATGCCATTTTGAGCCACGATTTTTTAAGGAAAGTGGGTGTCAGTTTTGTATGAAGGAAGGCATTGGGGCTCATGTATTTTGTGTTGGGCTCCTAAAACCCACTTTTAGAGACCTCACAAAGTCAGCAGCCACTTAGAATGTACTGGGAACAAGTTACAGGAAAATGTCACCAAAGTGCTTATCTCAGTCTAATAATGCTATTTTGACCCAAGATTTTTTTAAGAAAGTGGAAGTCAGTTTTGTCTGAAAGAAGGCATTAGGGCTCATGTATTTTGTGTTGGGCTCCTAAAACCCACTTTTAGAGACCTCACAAAGTCAGCAGCCACTTAGAATGTACTGGGAACAAGTTACAGGAAAATGTCACCAAAGTGCTTATCTCAGTCTAATAATGCTATTTTGACCCAAGATTTTTTTAAGAAAGTGGAAGTCAGTTTTGTCTGAAAGAAGGCATTAGGGCTCATGTATTTTGTGTTGGGCTCCTAAAACCCACTTTTAGAGACCTCACAAAGTCAGCAGCCACTTAGAATGTACTGGGAACAAGTTACAGGAAAATGTCACCAAAGTGCTTATCTCAGCCCAAAAATGCCATTTTGAGCCACGATTTTTTAAGGAAAGTGGGTGTCAGTTTGTATGAAGGAAGGCATTGGGGCTCATGTATTTTGTGTTGGGCTCCTAAAACCCACTTTTAGAGACCTCACAAAGTCAGCAGCCACTTAGAATGTACTGGGAACAAGTTACAGGAAAATGTCACCAAAGTGCTTATCTCAGTCTAATAATGCTATTTTGACCCAAGATTTTTTTAAGAAAGTGGAAGTCAGTTTTGTCTGAAAGAAGGCATTAGGGCTCATGTATTTTGTGTTGGGCTCCTAAAACCCACTTTTAGAGACCTCACAAAGTCAGCAGCCACTTAGAATGTACTGGGAACAAGTTACAGGAAAATGTCACCAAAGTGCTTATCTCAGCCCAAAAATGCCATTTTGAGCCACGATTTTTTAAGGAAAGTGGGTGTCAGTTTTGTATGAAGGAAGGCATTGGGGCTCATGTATTTTGTGTTGGGCTCCTAAAACCCACTTTTAGAGACCTCACAAAGTCAGCAGCCACTTAGAATGTACTGGGAACAAGTTACAGGAAAATGTCACCAAAGTGCTTATCTCAGTCTAATAATGCTATTTTGACCCAAGATTTTTTTAAGAAAGTGGAAGTCAGTTTTGTCTGAAAGAAGGCATTAGGGCTCATGTATTTTGTGTTGGGCTCCTAAACCCCACTTTTAGAGACCTCACAAAGTCAGCAGCCACTTAGAATGTACTGGGAACAAGTTACAGGAAAATGTCACCAAAGTGCTTATCTCAGCCCAAAAATGCCATTTTGAGCCACGATTTTTTAAGGAAAGTGGGTGTCAGTTTTGTATGAAGGAAGGCATTGGGGCTCATGTATTTTGTGTTGGGCTCCTAAAACCCACTTTTAGAGACCTCACAAAGTCAGCAGCCACTTAGAATGTACTGGGAACAAGTTACAGGAAAATGTCACCAAAGTGCTTATCTCAGTCTAATAATGCTATTTTGACCCAAGATTTTTTTAAGAAAGTGGAAGTCAGTTTTGTCTGAAAGAAGGCATTAGGGCTCATGTATTTTGTGTTGGGCTCCTAAAACCCACTTTTAGAGACCTCACAAAGTCAGCAGCCACTTAGAATGTACTGGGAACAAGTTACAGGAAAATGTCACCAAAGTGCTTATCTCAGCCCAAAAATGCCATTTTGAGCCACGATTTTTTTAAGAAAGTGGAAGTCAGTTTTGTCTGAAAGAAGGCATTAGGGCTCATGTATTTTGTGTTGGGCTCCTAAAACCCACTTTTAGAGACCTCACAAAGTCAGCAGCCACTTAGAATGTACTGGGAACAAGTTACAGGAAAATGTCACCAAAGTGCTTATCTCAGCCAAAAATGCCATTTTGAGCCACGATTTTTTAAGGAAAGTGGGTGTCAGTTTTGTATGAAGGAAGGCATTGGGGCTCATGTATTTTGTGTTGGGCTCCTAAAACCCACTTTTAGAGACCTCACAAAGTCAGCAGCCACTTAGAATGTACTGGGAACAAGTTACAGGAAAATGTCACCAAAGTGCTTATCTCAGTCTAATAATGCTATTTTGACCCAAGATTTTTTTAAGAAAGTGGAAGTCAGTTTTGTCTGAAAGAAGGCATTAGGGCTCATGTATTTTGTGTTGGGCTCCTAAAACCCACTTTTAGAGACCTCACAAAGTCAGCAGCCACTTAGAATGTACTGGGAACAAGTTACAGGAAAATGTCACCAAAGTGCTTATCTCAGCCCAAAAATGCCATTTTGAGCCACGATTTTTAAGGAAAGTGGGTGTCAGTTTTGTATGAAGGAAGGCATTGGGGCTCATGTATTTTGTGTTGGGCTCCTAAAACCCACTTTTAGAGACCTCACAAAGTCAGCAGCCACTTAGAATGTACTGGGAACAAGTTACAGGAAAATGTCACCAAAGTGCTTATCTCAGTCTAATAATGCTATTTTGACCCAAGATTTTTTTAAGAAAGTGGAAGTCAGTTTTGTCTGAAAGAAGGCATTAGGGCTCATGTATTTTGTGTTGGGCTCCTAAACCCCACTTTTAGAGACCTCACAAAGTCAGCAGCCACTTAGAATGTACTGGGAACAAGTTACAGGAAAATGTCACCAAAGTGCTTATCTCAGCCCAAAAATGCCATTTTGAGCCACGATTTTTTAAGGAAAGTGGGTGTCAGTTTTGTATGAAGGAAGGCATTGGGGCTCATGTATTTTGTGTTGGGCTCCTAAAACCCACTTTTAGAGACCTCACAAAGTCAGCAGCCACTTAGAATGTACTGGGAACAAGTTACAGGAAAATGTCACCAAAGTGCTTATCTCAGTCTAATAATGCTATTTTGACCCAAGATTTTTTTAAGAAAGTGGAAGTCAGTTTTGTCTGAAAGAAGGCATTAGGGCTCATGTATTTTGTGTTGGGCTCCTAAAACCCACTTTTAGAGACCTCACAAAGTCAGCAGCCACTTAGAATGTACTGGGAACAAGTTACAGGAAAATGTCACCAAAGTGCTTATCTCAGCCCAAAAATGCCATTTTGAGCCACGATTTTTTAAGGAAAGTGGGTGTCAGTTTTGTATGAAGGAAGGCATTGGGGCTCATGTATTTTGTGTTGGGCTCCTAAAACCCACTTTTAGAGACCTCACAAAGTCAGCAGCCACTTAGAATGTACTGGGAACAAGTTACAGGAAAATGTCACCAAAGTGCTTATCTCAGCCCAAAAATGCCATTTTGAGCCACGATTTTTTAAGGAAAGTGGGTGTCAGTTTTGTATGAAGGAAGGCATTGGGGCTCATGTATTTTGTGTTGGGCTCCTAAAACCCACTTTTAGAGACCTCACAAAGTCAGCAGCCACTTAGAATGTACTGGGAACAAGTTACAGGAAAATGTCACCAAAGTGCTTATCTCAGTCTAATAATGCTATTTTGACCCAAGATTTTTTTAAGAAAGTGGAAGTCAGTTTTGTCTGAAAGAAGGCATTAGGGCTCATGTATTTTGTGTTGGGCTCCTAAAACCCACTTTTAGAGACCTCACAAAGTCAGCAGCCACTTAGAATGTACTGGGAACAAGTTACAGGAAAATGTCACCAAAGTGCTTATCTCAGTCTAATAATGCTATTTTGACCCAAGATTTTTTTAAGAAAGTGGAAGTCAGTTTTGTCTGAAAGAAGGCATTAGGGCTCATGTATTTTGTGTTGGGCTCCTAAAACCCACTTTTAGAGACCTCACAAAGTCAGCAGCCACTTAGAATGTACTGGGAACAAGTTACAGGAAAATGTCACCAAAGTGCTTATCTCAGCCCAAAAATGCCATTTTGAGCCACGATTTTTTAAGGAAAGTGGGTGTCAGTTTTGTATGAAGGAAGGCATTGGGGCTCATGTATTTTGTGTTGGGCTCCTAAAACCCACTTTTAGAGACCTCACAAAGTCAGCAGCCACTTAGAATGTACTGGGAACAAGTTACAGGAAAATGTCACCAAAGTGCTTATCTCAGTCTAATAATGCTATTTTGACCCAAGATTTTTTTAAGAAAGTGGAAGTCAGTTTTGTCTGAAAGAAGGCATTAGGGCTCATGTATTTTGTGTTGGGCTCCTAAAACCCACTTTTAGAGACCTCACAAAGTCAGCAGCCACTTAGAATGTACTGGGAACAAGTTACAGGAAAATGTCACCAAAGTGCTTATCTCAGCCCAAAAATGCCATTTTGAGCCACGATTTTTTAAGGAAAGTGGGTGTCAGTTTTGTATGAAGGAAGGCATTGGGGCTCATGTATTTTGTGTTGGGCTCCTAAAACCCACTTTTAGAGACCTCACAAAGTCAGCAGCCACTTAGAATGTACTGGGAACAAGTTACAGGAAAATGTCACCAAAGTGCTTATCTCAGTCTAATAATGCTATTTTGACCCAAGATTTTTTTAAGAAAGTGGAAGTCAGTTTTGTCTGAAAGAAGGCATTAGGGCTCATGTATTTTGTGTTGGGCTCCTAAACCCCACTTTTAGAGACCTCACAAAGTCAGCAGCCACTTAGAATGTACTGGGAACAAGTTACAGGAAAATGTCACCAAAGTGCTTATCTCAGCCCAAAAATGCCATTTTGAGCCACGATTTTTTAAGGAAAGTGGGTGTCAGTTTTGTATGAAGGAAGGCATTGGGGCTCATGTATTTTGTGTTGGGCTCCTAAAACCCACTTTTAGAGACCTCACAAAGTCAGCAGCCACTTAGAATGTACTGGGAACAAGTTACAGGAAAATGTCACCAAAGTGCTTATCTCAGTCTAATAATGCTATTTTGACCCAAGATTTTTTTAAGAAAGTGGAAGTCAGTTTTGTCTGAAAGAAGGCATTAGGGCTCATGTATTTTGTGTTGGGCTCCTAAAACCCACTTTTAGAGACCTCACAAAGTCAGCAGCCACTTAGAATGTACTGGGAACAAGTTACAGGAAAATGTCACCAAAGTGCTTATCTCAGCCCAAAAATGCCATTTTGAGCCACGATTTTTTAAGGAAAGTGGGTGTCAGTTTTGTATGAAGGAAGGCATTGGGGCTCATGTATTTTGTGTTGGGCTCCTAAAACCCACTTTTAGAGACCTCACAAAGTCAGCAGCCACTTAGAATGTACTGGGAACAAGTTACAGGAAAATGTCACCAAAGTGCTTATCTCAGCCCAAAAATGCCATTTTGAGCCACGATTTTTTAAGGAAAGTGGGTGTCAGTTTTGTATGAAGGAAGGCATTGGGGCTCATGTATTTTGTGTTGGGCTCCTAAAACCCACTTTTAGAGACCTCACAAAGTCAGCAGCCACTTAGAATGTACTGGGAACAAGTTACAGGAAAATGTCACCAAAGTGCTTATCTCAGTCTAATAATGCTATTTTGACCCAAGATTTTTTTAAGAAAGTGGAAGTCATTTTTGTCTGAAAGAAGGCATTAGGGCTCATGTATTTTGTGTTGGGCTCCTAAAACCCACTTTTAGAGACCTCACAAAGTCAGCAGCCACTTAGAATGTACTGGGAACAAGTTACAGGAAAATGTCACCAAAGTGCTTATCTCAGTCTAATAATGCTATTTTGACCCAAGATTTTTTTAAGAAAGTGGAAGTCAGTTTTGTCTGAAAGAAGGCATTAGGGCTCATGTATTTTGTGTTGGGCTCCTAAAACCCACTTTTAGAGACCTCACAAAGTCAGCAGCCACTTAGAATGTACTGGGAACAAGTTACAGGAAAATGTCACCAAAGTGCTTATCTCAGCCCAAAAATGCCATTTTGAGCCACGATTTTTTAAGGAAAGTGGGTGTCAGTTTTGTATGAAGGAAGGCATTGGGGCTCATGTATTTTGTGTTGGGCTCCTAAAACCCACTTTTAGAGACCTCACAAAGTCAGCAGCCACTTAGAATGTACTGGGAACAAGTTACAGGAAAATGTCACCAAAGTGCTTATCTCAGTCTAATAATGCTATTTTGACCCAAGATTTTTTTAAGAAAGTGGAAGTCAGTTTTGTCTGAAAGAAGGCATTAGGGCTCATGTATTTTGTGTTGGGCTCCTAAAACCCACTTTTAGAGACCTCACAAAGTCAGCAGCCACTTAGAATGTACTGGGAACAAGTTACAGGAAAATGTCACCAAAGTGCTTATCTCAGCCCAAAAATGCCATTTTGAGCCACGATTTTTTAAGGAAAGTGGGTGTCAGTTTTGTATGAAGGAAGGCATTGGGGCTCATGTATTTTGTGTTGGGCTCCTAAAACCCACTTTTAAAGACCTCACAAAGTCAGCAGCCACTTAGAATGTACTGGGAACAAGTTACAGGAAAATGTCACCAAAGTGCTTATCTCAGTCTAATAATGCTATTTTGACCCAAGATTTTTTTAAGAAAGTGGAAGTCAGTTTTGTCTGAAAGAAGGCATTAGGGCTCATGTATTTTGTGTTGGGCTCCTAAAACCCACTTTTAGAGACCTCACAAAGTCAGCAGCCACTTAGAATGTACTGGGAACAAGTTACAGGAAAATGTCACCAAAGTGCTTATCTCAGCCCAAAAATGCCATTTTGAGCCACGATTTTTTAAGGAAAGTGGGTGTCAGTTTTGTATGAAGGAAGGCATTGGGGCTCATGTATTTTGTGTTGGGCTCCTAAAACCCACTTTTAGAGACCTCACAAAGTCAGCAGCCACTTAGAATGTACTGGGAACAAGTTACAGGAAAATGTCACCAAAGTGCTTATCTCAGTCTAATAATGCTATTTTGACCCAAGATTTTTTTAAGAAAGTGGAAGTCAGTTTTGTCTGAAAGAAGGCATTAGGGCTCATGTATTTTGTGTTGGGCTCCTAAAACCCACTTTTAGAGACCTCACAAAGTCAGCAGCCACTTAGAATGTACTGGGAACAAGTTACAGGAAAATGTCACCAAAGTGCTTATCTCAGCCCAAAAATGCCATTTTGAGCCACGATTTTTTAAGGAAAGTGGGTGTCAGTTTTGTATGAAGGAAGGCATTGGGGCTCATGTATTTTGTGTTGGGCTCCTAAAACCCACTTTTAGAGACCTCACAAAGTCAGCAGCCACTTAGAATGTACTGGGAACAAGTTACAGGAAAATGTCACCAAAGTGCTTATCTCAGTCTAATAATGCTATTTTGACCCAAGATTTTTTTAAGAAAGTGGAAGTCAGTTTTGTCTGAAAGAAGGCATTAGGGCTCATGTATTTTGTGTTGGTCTCCTAAAACCCACTTTTAGAGACCTCACAAAGTCAGCAGCCACTTAGAATGTACTGGGAACAAGTTACAGGAAAATGTCACCAAAGTGCTTATCTCAGCCCAAAAATGCCATTTTGAGCCACGATTTTTTAAGGAAAGTGGGTGTCAGTTTTGTATGAAGGAAGGCATTGGGGCTCATGTATTTTGTGTTGGGCTCCTAAAACCCACTTTTAGAGACCTCACAAAGTCAGCAGCCACTTAGAATGTACTGGGAACAAGTTACAGGAAAATGTCACCAAAGTGCTTATCTCAGTCTAATAATGCTATTTGACCCAAGATTTTTTAAGAAAGTGGAAGTCAGTTTTGTCTGAAAGAAGGCATTAGGGCTCATGTATTTTGTGTTGGGCTCCTAAAACCCACTTTTAGAGACCTCACAAAGTCAGCAGCCACTTAGAATGTACTGGGAACAAGTTACAGGAAAATGTCACCAAAGTGCTTATCTCAGCCCAAAAATGCCATTTTGAGCCACGATTTTTAAGGAAAGTGGGTGTCAGTTTTGTATGAAGGAAGGCATTGGGGCTCATGTATTTTGTGTTGGGCTCCTAAAACCCACTTTTAGAGACCTCACAAAGTCAGCAGCCACTTAGAATGTACTGGGAACAAGTTACAGGAAAATGTCACCAAAGTGCTTATCTCAGTCTAATAATGCTATTTTGACCCAAGATTTTTTTTAAGAAAGTGGAAGTCAGTTTTGTCTGAAAGAAGGCATTAGGGCTCATGTATTTTGTGTTGGGCTCCTAAAACCCACTTTTAGAGACCTCACAAAGTCAGCAGCCACTTAGAATGTACTGGGAACAAGTTACAGGAAAATGTCACCAAAGTGCTTATCTCAGCCCAAAAATGCCATTTTGAGCCACGATTTTTTAAGGAAAGTGGGTGTCAGTTTTGTATGAAGGAAGGCATTGGGGCTCATGTATTTTGTGTTGGGCTCCTAAAACCACTTTTAGAGACCTCACAAAGTCAGCAGCCACTTAGAATGTACTGGGAACAAGTTACAGGAAAATGTCACCAAAGTGCTTATCTCAGTCTAATAATGCTATTTTGACCCAAGATTTTTTTAAGAAAGTGGAAGTCAGTTTTGTCTGAAAGAAGGCATTGGGGCTCATGTATTTTGTGTTGGGCTCCTAAACCCACTTTTAGAGACCTCACAAAGTCAGCAGCCACTTAGAATGTACTGGGAACAAGTTACAGGAAAATGTCACCAAAGTGCTTATCTCAGTCTAATAATGCTATTTTGACCCAAGATTTTTTTAAGAAAGTGGAAGTCAGTTTTGTCTGAAAGAAGGCATTAGGGCTCATGTATTTTGTGTTGGGCTCCTAAAACCCACTTTTAGAGACCTCACAAAGTCAGCAGCCACTTAGAATGTACTGGGAACAAGTTACAGGAAAATGTCACCAAAGTGCTTATCTCAGCCCAAAAATGCCATTTTGAGCCACGATTTTTTAAGGAAAGTGGGTGTCAGTTTTGTATGAAGGAAGGCATTGGGGCTCATGTATTTTGTGTTGGGCTCCTAAAACCCACTTTTAGAGACCTCACAAAGTCAGCAGCCACTTAGAATGTACTGGGAACAAGTTACAGGAAAATGTCACCAAAGTGCTTATCTCAGTCTAATAATGCTATTTTGACCCAAGATTTTTTTAAGAAAGTGGAAGTCAGTTTTGTCTGAAAGAAGGCATTAGGGCTCATGTATTTTGTGTTGGGCTCCTAAAACCCACTTTTAGAGACCTCACAAAGTCAGCAGCCACTTAGAATGTACTGGGAACAAGTTACAGGAAAATGTCACCAAAGTGCTTATCTCAGCCAAAAATGCCATTTTGAGCCACGATTTTTTAAGGAAGTGGGTGTCAGTTTTGTATGAAGGAAGGCATTGGGGCTCATGTATTTTGTGTTGGGCTCCTAAAACCCACTTTTAGAGACCTCACAAAGTCAGCAGCCACTTAGAATGTACTGGGAACAAGTTACAGGAAAATGTCACCAAAGTGCTTATCTCAGTCTAATAATGCTATTTTGACCCAAGATTTTTTTAAGAAAGTGGAAGTCAGTTTTGTCTGAAAGAAGGCATTAGGGCTCATGTATTTTGTGTTGGGCTCCTAAAACCCACTTTAGAGACCTCACAAAGTCAGCAGCCACTTAGAATGTACTGGGAACAAGTTACAGGAAAATGTCACCAAAGTGCTTATCTCAGTCTAATAATGCTATTTTGACCCAAGATTTTTTAAGAAAGTGGAAGTCAGTTTTGTCTGAAAGAAGGCATTAGGGCTCATGTATTTTGTGTTGGGCTCCTAAAACCCACTTTTAGAGACCTCACAAAGTCAGCAGCCACTTAGAATGTACTGGGAACAAGTTACAGGAAAATGTCACCAAAGTGCTTATCTCAGCCCAAAAATGCCATTTTGAGCCACGATTTTTTAAGGAAAGTGGGTGTCAGTTTTGTATGAAGGAAGGCATTGGGGCTCATGTATTTTGTGTTGGGCTCCTAAAACCCACTTTTAGAGACCTCACAAAGTCAGCAGCCACTTAGAATGTACTGGGAACAAGTTACAGGAAAATGTCACCAAAGTGCTTATCTCAGTCTAATAATGCTATTTTGACCCAAGATTTTTTTAAGAAAGTGGAAGTCAGTTTTGTCTGAAAGAAGGCATTAGGGCTCATGTATTTTGTGTTGGGCTCCTAAAACCCACTTTTAGAGACCTCACAAAGTCAGCAGCCACTTAGAATGTACTGGGAACAAGTTACAGGAAAATGTCACCAAAGTGCTTATCTCAGCCCAAAAATGCCATTTTGAGCCACGATTTTTTAAGGAAAGTGGGTGTCAGTTTTGTATGAAGGAAGGCATTGGGGCTCATGTATTTTGTGTTGGGCTCCTAAACCCACTTTTAGAGACCTCACAAAGTCAGCAGCCACTTAGAATGTACTGGGAACAAGTTACAGGAAAATGTCACCAAAGTGCTTATCTCAGTCTAATAATGCTATTTTGACCCAAGATTTTTTTAAGAAAGTGGAAGTCAGTTTTGTCTGAAAGAAGGCATTAGGGCTCATGTATTTTGTGTTGGGCTCCTAAAACCCACTTTTAGAGACCTCACAAAGTCAGCAGCCACTTAGAATGTACTGGGAACAAGTTACAGGAAAATGTCACCAAAGTGCTTATCTCAGCCAAAAATGCCATTTTGAGCCACGATTTTTTAAGGAAAGTGGGTGTCAGTTTTGTATGAAGGAAGGCATTGGGGCTCATGTATTTTGTGTTGGGCTCCTAAAACCCACTTTTAGAGACCTCACAAAGTCAGCAGCCACTTAGAATGTACTGGGAACAAGTTACAGGAAAATGTCACCAAAGTGCTTATCTCAGTCTAATAATGCTATTTTGACCCAAGATTTTTTTAAGAAAGTGGAAGTCAGTTTTGTCTGAAAGAAGGCATTAGGGCTCATGTATTTTGTGTTGGGCTCCTAAAACCCACTTTTAGAGACCTCACAAAGTCAGCAGCCACTTAGAATGTACTGGGAACAAGTTACAGGAAAATGTCACCAAAGTGCTTATCTCAGCCCAAAAATGCCATTTTGAGCCACGATTTTTTAAGGAAAGTGGGTGTCAGTTTTGTATGAAGGAAGGCATTGGGGCTCATGTATTTTGTGTTGGGCTCCTAAAACCCACTTTTAGAGACCTCACAAAGTCAGCAGCCACTTAGAATGTACTGGGAACAAGTTACAGGAAAATGTCACCAAAGTGCTTATCTCAGTCTAATAATGCTATTTTGACCCAAGATTTTTTTAAGAAAGTGGAAGTCAGTTTTGTCTGAAAGAAGGCATTAGGGCTCATGTATTTTGTGTTGGGCTCCTAAACCCCACTTTTAGAGACCTCACAAAGTCAGCAGCCACTTAGAATGTACTGGGAACAAGTTACAGGAAAATGTCACCAAAGTGCTTATCTCAGTCTAATAATGCTATTTTGACCCAAGATTTTTTTAAGAAAGTGGAAGTCAGTTTTGTCTGAAAGAAGGCATTAGGGCTCATGTATTTTGTGTTGGGCTCCTAAAACCCACTTTTAGAGACCTCACAAAGTCAGCAGCCACTTAGAATGTACTGGGAACAAGTTACAGGAAAATGTCACCAAAGTGCTTATCTCAGCCCAAAAATGCCATTTTGAGCCACGATTTTTTAAGGAAAGTGGGTGTCAGTTTTGTATGAAGGAAGGCATTGGGGCTCATGTATTTTGTGTTGGGCTCCTAAAACCCACTTTTAGAGACCTCACAAAGTCAGCAGCCACTTAGAATGTACTGGGAACAAGTTACAGGAAAATGTCACCAAAGTGCTTATCTCAGTCTAATAATGCTATTTTGACCCAAGATTTTTTTAAGAAAGTGGAAGTCAGTTTTGTCTGAAAGAAGGCATTAGGGCTCATGTATTTTGTGTTGGGCTCCTAAAACCCACTTTTAGAGACCTCACAAAGTCAGCAGCCACTTAGAATGTACTGGGAACAAGTTACAGGAAAATGTCACCAAAGTGCTTATCTCAGCCAAAAATGCCATTTTGAGCCACGATTTTTTAAGGAAAGTGGGTGTCAGTTTTGTATGAAGGAAGGCATTGGGGCTCATGTATTTTGTGTTGGGCTCCTAAAACCCACTTTTAGAGACCTCACAAAGTCAGCAGCCACTTAGAATGTACTGGGAACAAGTTACAGGAAAATGTCACCAAAGTGCTTATCTCAGTCTAATAATGCTATTTTGACCCAAGATTTTTTTAAGAAAGTGGAAGTCAGTTTTGTCTGAAAGAAGGCATTAGGGCTCATGTATTTTGTGTTGGGCTCCTAAAACCCACTTTTAGAGACCTCACAAAGTCAGCAGCCACTTAGAATGTACTGGGAACAAGTTACAGGAAAATGTCACCAAAGTGCTTATCTCAGTCTAATAATGCTATTTTGACCCAAGATTTTTTAAGAAAGTGGAAGTCAGTTTTGTCTGAAAGAAGGCATTAGGGCTCATGTATTTTGTGTTGGGCTCCTAAAACCCACTTTTAGAGACCTCACAAAGTCAGCAGCCACTTAGAATGTACTGGGAACAAGTTACAGGAAAATGTCACCAAAGTGCTTATCTCAGCCCAAAAATGCCATTTTGAGCCACGATTTTTTAAGGAAAGTGGGTGTCAGTTTTGTATGAAGGAAGGCATTGGGGCTCATGTATTTTGTGTTGGGCTCCTAAAACCCACTTTTAGAGACCTCACAAAGTCAGCAGCCACTTAGAATGTACTGGGAACAAGTTACAGGAAAATGTCACCAAAGTGCTTATCTCAGTCTAATAATGCTATTTTGACCCAAGATTTTTTTAAGAAAGTGGAAGTCAGTTTTGTCTGAAAGAAGGCATTAGGGCTCATGTATTTTGTGTTGGGCTCCTAAAACCCACTTTTAGAGACCTCACAAAGTCAGCAGCCACTTAGAATGTACTGGGAACAAGTTACAGGAAAATGTCACCAAAGTGCTTATCTCAGCCCAAAAATGCCATTTTGAGCCACGATTTTTTAAGGAAAGTGGGGTGTCAGTTTTGTATGAAGGAAGGCATTGGGGCTCATGTATTTTGTGTTGGGCTCCTAAAACCCACTTTTAGAGACCTCACAAAGTCAGCAGCCACTTAGAATGTACTGGGAACAAGTTACAGGAAAATGTCACCAAAGTGCTTATCTCAGTCTAATAATGCTATTTTGACCCAAGATTTTTTTAAGAAAGTGGAAGTCAGTTTTGTCTGAAAGAAGGCATTAGGGCTCATGTATTTTGTGTTGGGCTCCTAAAACCCACTTTTAGAGACCTCACAAAGTCAGCAGCCACTTAGAATGTACTGGGAACAAGTTACAGGAAAATGTCACCAAAGTGCTTATCTCAGCCCAAAAATGCCATTTTGAGCCACGATTTTTTAAGGAAAGTGGGTGTCAGTTTTGTATGAAGGAAGGCATTGGGGCTCATGTATTTTGTGTTGGGCTCCTAAAACCCACTTTTAGAGACCTCACAAAGTCAGCAGCCACTTAGAATGTACTGGGAACAAGTTACAGGAAAATGTCACCAAAGTGCTTATCTCAGTCTAATAATGCTATTTTGACCCAAGATTTTTTTAAGAAAGTGGAAGTCAGTTTTGTCTGAAAGAAGGCATTAGGGCTCATGTATTTTGTGTTGGGCTCCTAAAACCCACTTTTAGAGACCTCACAAAGTCAGCAGCCACTTAGAATGTACTGGGAACAAGTTACAGGAAAATGTCACCAAAGTGCTTATCTCAGCCCAAAAATGCCATTTTGAGCCACGATTTTTTAAGGAAAGTGGGTGTCAGTTTTGTATGAAGGAAGGCATTGGGGCTCATGTATTTTGTGTTGGGCTCCTAAAACCCACTTTTAGAGACCTCACAAAGTCAGCAGCCACTTAGAATGTACTGGGAACAAGTTACAGGAAAATGTCACCAAAGTGCTTATCTCAGTCTAATAATGCTATTTTGACCCAAGATTTTTTTAAGAAAGTGGAAGTCAGTTTTGTCTGAAAGAAGGCATTAGGGCTCATGTATTTTGTGTTGGGCTCCTAAAACCCACTTTTAGAGACCTCACAAAGTCAGCAGCCACTTAGAATGTACTGGGAACAAGTTACAGGAAAATGTCACCAAAGTGCTTATCTCAGCCCAAAAATGCCATTTTGAGCCACGATTTTTTAAGGAAAGTGGGTGTCAGTTTTGTATGAAGGAAGGCATTGGGGCTCATGTATTTTGTGTTGGGCTCCTAAAACCCACTTTTAGAGACCTCACAAAGTCAGCAGCCACTTAGAATGTACTGGGAACAAGTTACAGGAAATGTCACCAAAGTGCTTATCTCAGTCTAATAATGCTATTTTGACCCAAGATTTTTTTAAGAAAGTGGAAGTCAGTTTTGTCTGAAAGAAGGCATTAGGGCTCATGTATTTTGTGTTGGGCTCCTAAAACCCACTTTTAGAGACCTCACAAAGTCAGCAGCCACTTAGAATGTACTGGGAACAAGTTACAGGAAAATGTCACCAAAGTGCTTATCTCAGCCAAAAATGCCATTTTGAGCCACGATTTTTTAAGGAAAGTGGGTGTCAGTTTTGTATGAAGGAAGGCATTGGGGCTCATGTATTTTGTGTTGGGCTCCTAAAACCCACTTTTAGAGACCTCACAAAGTCAGCAGCCACTTAGAATGTACTGGGAACAAGTTACAGGAAAATGTCACCAAAGTGCTTATCTCAGTCTAATAATGCTATTTTGACCCAAGATTTTTTAAGAAAGTGGAAGTCAGTTTTGTCTGAAAGAAGGCATTAGGGCTCATGTATTTTGTGTTGGGCTCCTAAAACCCACTTTTAGAGACCTCACAAAGTCAGCAGCCACTTAGAATGTACTGGGAACAAGTTACAGGAAAATGTCACCAAAGTGCTTATCTCAGTCTAATAATGCTATTTTGACCCAAGATTTTTTTAAGAAAGTGGAAGTCAGTTTTGTCTGAAAGAAGGCATTAGGGCTCATGTATTTTGTGTTGGGCTCCTAAAACCCACTTTTAGAGACCTCACAAAGTCAGCAGCCACTTAGAATGTACTGGGAACAAGTTACAGGAAAATGTCACCAAAGTGCTTATCTCAGCCCAAAAATGCCATTTTGAGCCACGATTTTTTAAGGAAAGTGGGTGTCAGTTTTGTATGAAGGAAGGCATTGGGGCTCATGTATTTTGTGTTGGGCTCCTAAAACCCACTTTTAGAGACCTCACAAAGTCAGCAGCCACTTAGAATGTACTGGGAACAAGTTACAGGAAAATGTCACCAAAGTGCTTATCTCAGTCTAATAATGCTATTTTGACCCAAGATTTTTTAAGAAAGTGGAAGTCAGTTTTGTCTGAAAGAAGGCATTAGGGCTCATGTATTTTGTGTTGGGCTCCTAAAACCCACTTTTAGAGACCTCACAAAGTCAGCAGCCACTTAGAATGTACTGGGAACAAGTTACAGGAAAATGTCACCAAAGTGCTTATCTCAGCCCAAAAATGCCATTTTGAGCCACGATTTTTTTAAGGAAAGTGGGTGTCAGTTTTGTATGAAGGAAGGCATTGGGGCTCATGTATTTTGTGTTGGGCTCCTAAAACCCACTTTTAGAGACCTCACAAAGTCAGCAGCCACTTAGAATGTACTGGGAACAAGTTACAGGAAAATGTCACCAAAGTGCTTATCTCAGTCTAATAATGCTATTTTGACCCAAGATTTTTTTAAGAAAGTGGAAGTCAGTTTTGTCTGAAAGAAGGCATTAGGGCTCATGTATTTTGTGTTGGGCTCCTAAAACCCACTTTTAGAGACCTCACAAAGTCAGCAGCCACTTAGAATGTACTGGGAACAAGTTACAGGAAAATGTCACCAAAGTGCTTATCTCAGCCCAAAAATGCCATTTTGAGCCACGATTTTTTTAAGGAAAGTGGGGTGTCAGTTTTGTATGAAGGAAGGCATTGGGGCTCATGTATTTTGTGTTGGGCTCCTAAAACCCACTTTTAGAGACCTCACAAAGTCAGCAGCCACTTAGAATGTACTGGGAACAAGTTACAGGAAAATGTCACCAAAGTGCTTATCTCAGTCTAATAATGCTATTTTGACCCAAGATTTTTTTAAGAAAGTGGAAGTCAGTTTTGTCTGAAAGAAGGCATTAGGGCTCATGTATTTTGTGTTGGGCTCCTAAAACCCACTTTTAGAGACCTCACAAAGTCAGCAGCCACTTAGAATGTACTGGGAACAAGTTACAGGAAAATGTCACCAAAGTGCTTATCTCAGCCCAAAAATGCCATTTTGAGCCACGATTTTTTAAGGAAAGTGGGTGTCAGTTTTGTATGAAGGAAGGCATTTGGGGCTCATGTATTTTGTGTTGGGCTCCTAAAACCCACTTTTAGAGACCTCACAAAGTCAGCAGCCACTTAGAATGTACTGGGAACAAGTTACAGGAAAATGTCACCAAAGTGCTTATCTCAGTCTAATAATGCTATTTTGACCCAAGATTTTTTTAAGAAAGTGGAAGTCAGTTTTGTCTGAAAGAAGGCATTAGGGCTCATGTATTTTGTGTTGGGCTCCTAAACCCCACTTTTAGAGACCTCACAAAGTCAGCAGCCACTTAGAATGTACTGGGAACAAGTTACAGGAAAATGTCACCAAAGTGCTTATCTCAGTCTAATAATGCTATTTTGACCCAAGATTTTTTTAAGAAAGTGGAAGTCAGTTTTGTCTGAAAGAAGGCATTAGGGCTCATGTATTTTGTGTTGGGCTCCTAAAACCCACTTTTAGAGACCTCACAAAGTCAGCAGCCACTTAGAATGTACTGGGAACAAGTTACAGGAAAATGTCACCAAAGTGCTTATCTCAGCCCAAAAATGCCATTTTGAGCCACGATTTTTTAAGGAAAGTGGGTGTCAGTTTTGTATGAAGGAAGGCATTGGGGCTCATGTATTTTGTGTTGGGCTCCTAAAACCCACTTTTAGAGACCTCACAAAGTCAGCAGCCACTTAGAATGTACTGGGAACAAGTTACAGGAAAATGTCACCAAAGTGCTTATCTCAGTCTAATAATGCTATTTTGACCAAGATTTTTTTAAGAAAGTGGAAGTCAGTTTTGTCTGAAAGAAGGCATTAGGGCTCATGTATTTTGTGTTGGGCTCCTAAAACCCACTTTTAGAGACCTCACAAAGTCAGCAGCCACTTAGAATGTACTGGGAACAAGTTACAGGAAAATGTCACCAAAGTGCTTATCTCAGCCCAAAAATGCCATTTTGAGCCACGATTTTTTAAGGAAAGTGGGTGTCAGTTTTGTATGAAGGAAGGCATTGGGGCTCATGTATTTTGTGTTGGGCTCCTAAAACCCACTTTTAGAGACCTCACAAAGTCAGCAGCCACTTAGAATGTACTGGGAACAAGTTACAGGAAAATGTCACCAAAGTGCTTATCTCAGTCTAATAATGCTATTTTGACCCAAGATTTTTTTAAGAAAGTGGAAGTCAGTTTTGTCTGAAAGAAGGCATTAGGGCTCATGTATTTTGTGTTGGGCTCCTAAAACCCACTTTTAGAGACCTCACAAAGTCAGCAGCCACTTAGAATGTACTGGGAACAAGTTACAGGAAAATGTCACCAAAGTGCTTATCTCAGCCCAAAATGCCATTTTGAGCCACGATTTTTTAAGGAAAGTGGGTGTCAGTTTTGTATGAAGGAAGGCATTGGGGCTCATGTATTTTGTGTTGGGCTCCTAAAACCACTTTTAGAGACCTCACAAAGTCAGCAGCCACTTAGAATGTACTGGGAACAAGTTACAGGAAAATGTCACCAAAGTGCTTATCTCAGTCTAATAATGCTATTTTGACCCAAGATTTTTTTAAGAAAGTGGAAGTCAGTTTTGTCTGAAAGAAGGCATTAGGGCTCATGTATTTTGTGTTGGGCTCCTAAAACCCACTTTTAGAGACCTCACAAAGTCAGCAGCCACTTAGAATGTACTGGGAACAAGTTACAGGAAAATGTCACCAAAGTGCTTATCTCAGCCCAAAAATGCCATTTTGAGCCACGATTTTTTTAAGGAAAGTGGGTGTCAGTTTTGTATGAAGGAAGGCATTGGGGCTCATGTATTTTGTGTTGGGCTCCTAAAACCCACTTTTAGAGACCTCACAAAGTCAGCAGCCACTTAGAATGTACTGGGAACAAGTTACAGGAAAATGTCACCAAAGTGCTTATCTCAGTCTAATAATGCTATTTGACCCAAGATTTTTTAAGAAAGTGGAAGTCAGTTTTGTCTGAAAGAAGGCATTAGGGCTCATGTATTTTGTGTTGGGCTCCTAAAACCCACTTTTAGAGACCTCACAAAGTCAGCAGCCACTTA